>NW_019524820.1:649139-821377 GCF_002814215.2 Seriola lalandi dorsalis | reverse complement strand
CACACACACACACACACACACACACACACACACACACAAATATGTACGTACACAAACACGCAGGCCAGCAGCATCATTGTAGGGGGCTTTTTATCTGAATGATTGCCCTCAATTAGATCTGTGCTCAGAGTAGGTGAGAACAGACAGCTATCTGGAGAGGGGAGGGTTGGGGGAGTTCAAACCAGTAGAAGCCAAGAAGGGAGGGATGGGGAGTCAGACGAAGGGAGACAGTAAGCTCATGCTGTGGAAGAGAAAAAGAAGAGCCAGCTGGAGCAGGGAGATGGATCTTACTCCAGTCATTGTGATGATGAGTCCATGGATACACAATTGTATCCTCTGTTGTAGCTTAGTGAAACGGTAAATATCAGTGGTGACGGTCAGTCAGCACTGAAATGAGCCAAACAGAAGTTGAACAGTCAAATTCTGACTAACTCCGGTATTTCAGACCAAATAAACTTTAGCCACTGGTCTCTAATGTCACAATCCGTGGGAAGGCTGTGTAATTATATATTGGCTTCCTGACATCCAACAACTGTGCAGCTTTTCCTCTACATTTTCCTGTCATGCAGCTTGCTGAAAGTGATGGAATGACTGCTTGGTGTTGTGTTGTTCATAAAGTTAAAAAAAAACCACCCAATCGACTTTGGTTCCAGGTGGTCTGTGATGGAGGCAGGGCTGAGGGCGGTGACTGGTATGGCACCTGGCATCAGGTATGGAAGTCCCAACGGCTCATTTTAAGACCCAGTTTTGATACTGTCACAGTCTTTATAGAGAAGCTGCTTTACAATCAAAAAAGACATGGAAAGCTCATTTTCTACAATATGGGACCTTTAAACAATGCAGAGATATCTTGATTATTGATTTGTGTATGTTCGCTGTATTGTACTGTAATGCTCTCTGATGCTTACTTTTACAGACCTATTTATTTCTGCTTCGATTAGGAAATTCCTGCATGTCTCAAAAGCCTCTGGACTACACTCACTGAATGAGCGTGACCTTGTTTGCAGTCAAACCTTGCCTATATAAATACAGCCAGCTGCTATTCACAAGCATTTGCCAATAATCAAGCCATATTCCTTCATCAAAACACAACATGTATTGTTGCTGAATTGTATTGAGTCTACTATTAACAGGGATCTCTAACCCATGCATGAAGGGTTTCGCCTTGAATTAGCAACCATTGGGACAGAATTTTAAAGGGATACTCCATTGATTTCACACATTAAATTCTGTTTACAGGTCTTGGGGAGTACTAATGCACATGTGAAAAAAAGGTTTTTATAAAGTGTTCTCTGGCTCCAAAGAGCAACGTTAAATTAATTGAAGTCCTATTCAAGCATGGTAATCTTAAAATGATCAGTTTACCCAAATTACAGAAAAAATGCATTAAGATATCTTCCTACATCTAACTAGACATTGTTATATATGCCTTTTTATACGTTTTCAGTGGTTTTAATACAAGCAAAATCCCATTTCTCCACATTCTTTCGGGGGCAGCAGGTATGTCAGAGATGCTTTTCTTAAAACCTCACCGGTTAAATTTGAACCTGTCTCCATAGTCGGAAAAATGTCTCATTGCAATTTGATTGACCTGACCCTTTATTTTCAATTGGTCAGTCAATAGCAGATATTAGAATATTACACCAGTTTTATAGTATTAAAATATTTTAGGGTGGTGTTTTCTTTTAAGTCAGTGGCAAACTCAGTCTAACTGAGCTTTTCACATTAGTTTATCTGTCAGTGGACTTTGAGGATTCATATTTTATCTCAATGTCTGTTAAAATAATAACCTGCTTAAAGACCCATTGGCAGCTTCAGTAAGTGAGTTGGCTGCCTGTGTGGTGTTTTTTTTTTTTTTCATCACAGTCTACAGGCCGACAACAGCACCACATTATCACACTCACACACATACACACACACACACAGACACACACAGGATACAGATCATCCAGCCGTTCCCACTGCTGCCCACTAAAGCCCAGTGTTTATTCTGTTTTGTTTTTAATCACAGCAAGCCTAAACTCTAGATGTAATTTTCCACTCTGCATACACCTAAACACAAACACAGACACATAGACCGATGCGCATACACATTCACACACACACACTAACACATACAGTACAGTACACTCAGCTCTACAATTACCCCTCAATTAGAGATAATAACATGACCACTTCCTGACCAATCACCTGCAGCCTTGCTATGACTCACATAGTGTCGCTCTACACTCAGAGACACACACACACACACACAGGGTCAGATGGTTTATAAAGTTAGTGGTGGATGTAGAAATTGTTGGTTATTTTGTCTGACCGCTGTGCTTTGTGATTTTCCTCTGTATCAGGCAGGTGGAGCAAAACCTTTCCCTCAATTTATGGAGATAAATGTTAGCTTTCTGTGGTTTCCTGTATATGCTGACTGCTGTCAAGACACTCACATACACACACACAGACACATACACACACGCATATTATGTATATATACATACATACACAGACACATTTCCCGGCAAAACTGAAATAACCTTTTCTGTCTCTGTCTCTCTCATGGATGAGTGAGAGAATACAGTCTTTTCCCACTCTACATAACACAGCAGGAGTTACATTCACTTCAGTCTTTCTCTTTCCTTCTGTTTGCCTTAACCTGCCTTCTTCGTTGCAGCTGAGGTGGGTTTTATTTTCCCAGACAAAGACATCAGAGCTTCTATAGTTAGCACAGCCGTCACCAGACCTCTGAATATGGAGGCTGCTACCAGGAGGGTTAGAGACAGAAATTGGTATTTAATAACTGAACTTATTCCCACTGCAGCCATTTTCAACTTAAGACATGCTTAGGCTGGGAAACCTGACCCAGAGGCAAAACCGACATTACAGATGGATATTTCACGTAGATTTACCAGTTATTAAATTATCTAGCAGCAATGCTGGAAGTGGTAAACCATTTGTTTCTACAGTTATAATCTAATATTTTCAGTAGAGAATATGTACAACGGTAGATGTTTCTCCCATTTATGATGTAAAGCATACATTGTGGCTCAAAAGTTGGACATAACTGAGCATCCTGTTAACCTGGCGGTTGGGATGTGTTTTGTGTGACCACAGTGTCCTCGGTTTGGCCTGGGACATCTTCTTTTGCTCTTGATGTTTCCTGTTTGTTTCTACAATGTCCCTGTAATTACTTGTATGGAGTATTTATATATCTTCCTGTCTGATATTCTATTCTTTGAAAGTTAAAGACAAGGAGATAACATTAATGTAGAGAGGAACACATTTTATAAGAGATTGTCAAAGCTTATAAAATGATGAATTAATCATCAGTCCAAGGTACACTCTAAACTACTGGGGCAGGGAATTTTAACAAGACAAGCACAGTGGACATTATTAAGCCAATATCCATTTCCCCTGGCTAACACCAAGATATGAGATTGTGCCCTTTAAAATAATGAAACTTCATCTTGTCTTCATCTTAGTTGGTAACAGTGACACAGCTGTGGAAATTTTGTTGTAACTGTCAGCAGGACCTTGTGGGCTCTGGGACCCTTTGGAGCCTGTGCACATATCTTACAAAAATGTAAGGTATAGTAAATCAACATATCAGGGTTATGGCAGATACGGTGAAACCACAAGAAGACTGCAAGATCTCCCATCTCCGGTCAGCCGAGGCTGCTCGTGTTTTCTCCAAAGACTTTGTAAAGGATGCAAAAGTATAAATCCAGCTAAAGTTGTTCTGTCTGCTGGAGGTTTGACCCAACCCCCGACCAAACCACAGAGGTGTCACCCGGGGCCAGTGCTGCCACACAACTAGTCATTGTTACCACAAGTAGTCCAAGTAATTATTATCTGTAGTTTATAAACCACAAATCAATAAAAATGCAAACCAGCAGTAACAAATGCAAGACAATAATGCACACACGCACACGCTCACACACACACACAAACCAAACCCATGTAAATGCCTGCCGTGTGACAGAATATTGAAACAAATCCTCAAAGAGCCCCCCCCCCCACCCCTGCTCATAGGGTCATATACTCTGCCCCATACAAAACATTAGCGGATTGACACTATCACACCGGCTATCCGGCAGAGAGCCCCTTTCACACATAATTACAGGCTCTCATTTCCCCCGCCAAGGGAACAGGTGCAGGGGGAAAGGGAGAATAGTTCAGGCCCACTGTCTCCTTGGGCTTAGGGCCTTTTCCTGGCTCTGAGAGGCCTGTATTGACAGAGACAGAGGGGGGACGCCAGCGCCAATAAATCACTGCGAACGTGTAAATGCCACTGCACCGCATTCCGCCAAAGAACAGGAGGCCAAACGGCTACAAGTTCCTTTCTCTTTCTGTTGTTTTAAGGCCTGCCTCCTCCTCCTAACCACACACACACACACACACACACACACACACACACACACACACTGTCCACGCTTGTTTTTTTTTCCTCTCCCTCCATCTCTCTCTCTCCCCTCTGTCTCCCTCTTTTCTCTTTTTCTCTCTCTCTCTCTCCCTCCATCTCTCTCTCTCCCCCTCTGTCTCCCTCTTTTCTCTTCCTCTTTCTCTCTCTCTCTCTATATCTTTCTTTCTCCCTCTGCTCCCCCAAGCAGCTAATAGCATAATTTGAGGAAGAATGTTCCCGGAGTTTCCTGTGAATTCTGCCATTAGTCATCCGAATGACCTCTCTGTTCCTCCCCTTTCCCTTCCGTGTCACTAACACAGTGCTGCTTTGGAGCGATGGCTGTCTGGGGAGGAGGGAGGTAAATAGGAACCAGAGGTGAACTGAGTGTGTGTGTAAGTCTGTGCAGCATGTTTCCGTACTGTACATATGTGCATGTTCTGTATTCTGTGTTTGTCCGAATGTGTTTGTTTTTATCGCATCTCTGCATTCGTGTCCACATGCATGAGCTGTGTTTGTATGTGTGTGTGTGTGTGTGTGTGTGTGTAAAAATCTGAGTATGAATACATGTGTGTGCATGTGTGTATGTGTGTGAGGTGGGAAGCTCCCCCACTCAGCGGGGTGCAGAGGTAGGGCCCCAGTACTTACCCCCTGACACTGAGCTGTTAACTGGGAAAAGTAGAAGAGGAGATGTGCAGGGTGGAGTGGGTGAAGGGTGTGTGTGTGTGTGTGTGTGTGTGTGTGTGTGTGTGTGTGTGTGTGTGTCATGGTGGGTATGGAAATAGAGATGTGTGGTAGGAAGGGGTGTGTGTGTGTGTGTGTGTGTGTGTGTGTGTGTGTGTGTGTGTGTGTGTATGTGTGTGTGACAGCAACCAAGAGAGAGAAAGAAAGTTTGTGTCACCACCACCATGATGGCTGAAATTACTTGTTTATGTTCCTTTCAGCTCTAATAACCAAAGCAATTATTTGCTTTCACAGTGCAGTTACTACTTTGGCTGCGTGTCTGTATAAGATTTATTTGGATTGATTAGACAACAAGACAGAAAGAGAATGAGGCCGTTATGCTGCGCAGTTACGACAATTACATATACATAAACATCATTGTCTGGGATAAGTTGGCCTTTGCTGTGGGGAGCGTGCAATTAGCTCTGGGGGAGTGAAAGCAAGGGTTGTATTCAGAAAGCAAACAGACGTCGACAAATTTAACTCCAGATGATGCAACTTTTGCTGGATCTGGAAATAGATTTGGGAATCTGAAACCAATTATTTACAAAAGGAGATTCAGAGAGACTGAGAGTTAGCTTTATAACAGATGTTTTTGTAACTCGTGATTGACTCTGGGTAGGATTATTATTAGCAGCTCCACTCAGGTTTTTCCAACTTAATCCTCCGTGGAATAGGTAATTGGCAGACCTCGTTCCATTACTCCAAAACATTTATGTTAAAATCATCGGTTCATTGGTTTCATCATGTACCAGACTGTAAAGATGTCTAAACCATGTTCATAATGACCCAATGCAAGGGGGAGTAAACTGATATAAATGAGGATTCTTCAGCATCCTCAAGCCTCGACATTTCAGCCATGCAAATTAGTGACTCACATCACAACTGCAGCAACCATATACCGTGCCCCCCCCCCGGTGGCCCTAAACCCGGTCTTTACCTATCCATACACTCCTCCCGTCCTCCACACCAACACCCCGAGCCTGTGCACCTCCAACCCCCCCCCACCACACACACACACATCAAAGGCCATCAATCTCCCACAGTACAGGGGGAAAGGCAAATATTTAGAGAAGGACTGAGCCCCCATAAATCTGTAGTAGGAGAGAGAGAGAGAACATGATACCCACCCGACTCCTCCAAACCTCTACCCCCACCACCATCGTCCCAGTCCCTCAGCAGTCCTATGTCTTGACGGCTAGAGGAAGCCCTGGGAGGCCACAGGAACCGGTGAGGAAGAGGTCTGTGCCAACACCAGCGAGGAAGATGATGGAGATTAAGAGAAAAAAAAGAGAGAGAGAGAAAGAGAGAGAGAGAACACCCTCCCACACTCACTAGACACATGCACACTTAGTCAAACAAAAACACACTCTCATACACAAAAAGAGAGCAGAGAGCACACACGCGCGCACACACACACACACACACACACACACACACACACACACACACACACACACACACACACACACACATGGACACAGTGGTGGGACTCTCCTCTCCTCCTTCTCCTTCTTGGCCTTTGATTTAGTACAACTTTCAGTTCCACTCAAGTGAGACTCTAGAATATTAGCAAGTATTTATGTCCTTTTTCATTTGAAAACAATATGGCTTTCAGTAATAAAGAAAGGAACGCTGCACTGACAGGTCAGGGTTGGGAGGTCACTGGGAGAGTAAATTGGGGGCAGATGAGATCCTGAACAAAGCGAGGCGAGCTCCTACAAAAACTGCCCGGGTAGAAGATGGAGGCTGTTGCTCCTGAACAGCATGAAGGGAGGCTATGCATACAGGAAGACAAAGCTATTAGTCTTCTGTCGGAGAGATGAGGTTTTTACAGTGAAATCCAGCACAGAGCCTAATGTTTCTACTAGGGAATCAAATAACAACAAACAAAGTCAAGCTTTAGAAGAATTACCTCTTTTGTAAATGCCTTTGGTTCTGAAGTGAGCCAAAGTCCTGCTCTGTAAACCGACATTTGTTGTAACACTGTGAACAAATCTGATGTGGTAATGCATGTTAGGAGGTACGGAGGCAGGTACACGCCCAATACACTACTTTAGAAATACATCACATACACACACACACTCAAACATGCACACACAAAACAATGCATTTAAATGCAGACAAAATGAAATAGAAAAAACTATTAGTAACACCTAATGTGTAACACTAACACACTAAAACGTGCACGCACACACACACAGAGGTGTCCCCTGCAGTCAGCTGTCAGAGCCGTACAAGGGATTTAAGGAGCTTTGAGGGGCTCTGGACGCCCCCACTGACTAAGCGAGAGTCCCTGGGGTGAAGGGCATTGATCCCTGGGCAGAGTGTGCGTCCTGTTCCCCTGACAGACTCGTTGATTGACTTTTCAGCTCCACTGGGAGACAGCTCAAGATAGAGACACAGAAATGCCTTAACACCAGAGGGCTTGATGTAGTAATACATGCACAGGTCATTGAGAAAGCAGATGCGTGTGGGGACTTGCATAATTTGTTGGCAAAATGACATGGGCACACAAGCAAACACATGCAGTAAGATATAGTAGACGCTATGTATGCATCTCACACACACACACACACACACACACACACACACTCGCTTACACCTTTACCGCTGTCACCACAGCTGCCATATTCATGAGTGGGATCTGCACTGAGCTGCATTATCATGGCCCAGACCCTGCCTTTGTTCTGGCCTTTGTTGGCTTTCCTGCCTGCCTCTGCCTCTGTCAAATGCCACGTCTCTGCAGACTCTGTATTTTGAGCATCAATGTCAATAATCAGACATACAATGTGTCTGGAACCTGTAGACCCCTTTGCACAAGACACTTTGATACATTTCTTATGTGTGTGGTTTTTATGTTTTGTTTCTCTCTACCTTCTCCTCGGCATATCCTGAAACACAACTTCACATTTGATGCTTTTATCAATTTCAACCTCTTTTTCTTCTTCTTCTTTTTTCACTGACCAGTTCCTTCTCTTCATGATCCTCTTCTGTGGCTTTTTTTTTTTTTTTTTTTTTTTTTTTTTTTTTTTTTTTTTTTTCACACAGCTGTGCTTCAAAAATTCAAATTTTCATATTTTTTTTTCTATTTGATTAAGTCATACATGACAGGTGGAATGTTAACAGACAACTGAAGTAATATACCGCTAATGTCTCAATCTACTTTTTTTCCTATTTTTGCATGACTGAGAGACAAAAGCATTTATTTGAAAGCCAAACATCTGTTCAGCATATACTACCACAATTCAGTTTTCAAAGCAATCGAGTCTGGTCAAGTCACCTGTCTATTCATGATTTCTTGTCTGCTCTGGTCGCCAGCCCTGGCTCATGACTGCACTCTGTCATTGCCTTTCCGTTTTCTTTCCAATTTGTCCTTCACACACACACACACACAAACACACACACACACACGCACGCACACATGCACGCACGTATATATATGTGCCTGGGGGAGGATAATGGTTTGGGATGTGCTGGGAATGGGCACCTAATTGCTTCTTACTGATCCAAATAGCACATCAGAGGCAACGGCACTTCAGTGGACCTCCGAAGAGATCCACTAGGTTGGGCCTGTTCATTACCCTGCTACACCCCCAACTCGACCCCTCATACACACACATATTTCACACACACCTCCACCCCTTCACCTACCCCAGTTTATTGTCCCTGGGGTTTAATTGGAGCGATGTTCTCCATTGTGAGCGGGCTCAATGGCAGTGGAGGGCTCCATTGTCGGGTTGAATGAGGGCAGGAGTGTTCATTAGGTGAGTCTCTGAATAAGGCCTTCTGGAGGTTGGGTACTGAGAGCCGGGGGCTGCCGGGGACCTCCGGGGTGGGTGAAACTGCTTGCTCTTCTCCTCTCTCCTGATCTGTTCTCTTCTTTCCTCTTCTCTCATCTCCTTCTCTCTTCTCCTCTCCTCTCCGTCCTCACTGCTTCCCTCTCCTGCTGTCTTCTTTCCTCAACAGCCTGACGCTTGGCCCTGAAAGGCAGCGGCTGCATTTGTTGGAAGGGCAGGCTTTGTCCGCACCAGGGGGATGAATCGTACCAGAAGAAGAGAGACGGGGATCAAAGACTGACTACAGAAAAAGCGAGGACCACCACCTCTGATGGAGGGAGAAAGGGAACCGATGAGCCTTGGCCCTCAGAGAAGTTTCGTCAATCCTCAGTCTGCGTTTGGACCCCTGCTCCTCACTGGTGGTCCCACCCAAAATGCTTAATGAAACACTACTGTAAAAGTGATACTCCACTGATCCCTGTTGGGAATATTCTTTACATGTGCCCTCACCCAGAGAGGTCAGGGCACTGGTTCAGCTGCAGAGCAACACCTCCTGGGCTGATATGGGTTCTTCCCCATGGATACTTGGATACTTGGCTCTAACTGCTGGCCCACCCTGCAAATACTGCAAACACTACACAAGCAGGCCGCTTGTGCAGAAGCTCAGCTCCAGGAAAAAAACAACTTGGCAGTGAAGAGAAAAGATGACTGTCTGTGCTGTGATTTAGATGACAGGTTGTAGAAAAGGGAGAATTTTTATCCCCCCCAAAAATTGATATGTGTGTAAAATGAGCACTCATCACAGCAGTATGAAAACTGAAGGAAGGGAAACAGGTGGGCATTTTCGCATGTCTCGCTGCTGGAATTGGCAAAATCTGTGCTAGTCTGGCACAAAGCCGGGTGCACGCTGCTGTTCTGCAGACAGAATATGTTGAAAATTACAGGGATTTACCGCTCAAATATATTTCTGTTTTTCTTTGGTTTCCTTTTGGGAGTGGGGTTGTTTGAAATTAAATTAAACTCATTGAAAATCGACTTAAAAGAGAAAATTCCAATCAACTACATTTTAATTAACCTTAAAATGTTTAATTTAGCGTAGAAAAGAACACACCATTTACTTTCAGGATAGCCATGAAGTTGAGATGGAAACCTTTTAATGTAGGAATCCAATGCCAACATTCGCTGTGGCTGTTACATTTCTCATTCCATACTGCTGCGCTGAAACATTTAAGCTTCCACAGAGCTGACAGCTTTTGGCAGACCACCGTCAGCTAGTCCTCAAGCCTCTGCCAGTGGCTGAGTGCTCTGTTGTGAGCGTGGCGTGCGGTTGGACGACGTCTGTGTGACAGACTCGACTTTCACACTGACCAGAGCCCCTTCACCCGCTCCCTGCCCAGCCACTGATGTCATCATCCCTCCGCCAAACACACACACACACACACGCATACACACAAACACACGCATGGACCGTCTCTGCTCCTCCATTCTCCCTTAGCCACTACCTTCCGCTGTTTACATTTCTCTTACTGCCCCAAAAAACAATACCAGACATCTTGTCCGCCACATTGAATACACACACACACACACACACACACACACACACACACACACACACACAAACACACATATATAAACACAGGCCCAACCTCACGCTTAATGCTAATCTGACATCATCAGAGAGGTGTGTAGGGTTACACGGGCTTATGTGTACACATGGAGGTAAGTCTTGGAACTGTGTTATTGCTGCCACACACAAACACATATTACTGCTCCTTAACAAGGGTGCGTTCAGGTTTCTGAAACAGGATGATTCATCTGTCTCTCAGCTCTCTCCGCTCTGCAGCTCCCTGACTTCAAACAGACTCACTTTCCTCTCCTCTCCTTCTCTGACAGTATTTATTTTTCTGTCTGACCAGCTCACAAAAAGCCCTGCATGGACAGTGTAGCGTCCACCTTCTGCCTAGGTTGTCAAGAGCTACTACTACACGCCAGGTCCAGGCACACATCGACACGCAAAAAAAAAAAAAAGACACAGATTCTATACTGCAGGTGTGAATACAAATTCATTCGCAGCAGTGTACTGACGCACACATCTACCACCCACAGAGCTCTGGCCTGTATGTGGTCATTTAAAGGTGTTTGGCCTACAGTAATGTTTGTGATATTCATTTAAACGAGCAATGGTAAACTTAATCCACACTGAGCGGGCCTGTGGATATGGGTCTGCATTCGGAGTCCCCAGTGACGGTCTCCTGTCCCTTCCTGTTTAGCCTGGGCGTCTGCCGCACATAAACACTGTGGGGGCCTCCTCTGCTCCAGGATATGTGGACGTATGGAGGTGGTGGGGAGGGGGCAAGAGTCATGGTTTCAATCCTACTGGAAAGCCACCTCAGAGAAGGCGCGTGTATAGACTGACTGGGAGGGACAGGGTGGAGCAATGTGGAGGGATGATCCTTAACCTAAAGTCACCCAAAAAAAACTGAACTTGCATTTAAAGATACCTTATTCAATTTGGGTATAAACAAACACAGATACCACGTGGTTACCTTCAGTGTTTCCCACCAATATGCACTGTGTGTATCCTTGAAACGCAAAGGATTAGTCTGGTGATATTATATAGTCAACAAATCCCACGAAAACACTGAAAACAGCAATAAATTGATCCTAATAACATGGAGCCAAAGTCTGATAAAGCGTATTCCTCTGTGCCGTAGACCTCCATCCAAAAATGTGCCACACTGTTGCTCTAGGTGACATTTTCCTTCATTATGATGAACATGGGCACTGTAGTTTATTTTGAGTCAACCCCAAATACGCTGTCCTGCTGCTATAAACACTCATATGCATCACAAATGAACCCTATCACTCCTTTTTGAATAACTTTTGCTAAAAACTAGAGCCCCTGCTGTTTATGAAGATTTTAGAGTACATATATATATATATTTGTGACCTGTTTGTGAAGATGTAGAATCTTTAAAATGAACAAATGGACTTAAAGCTGAGTGCCACAGAGCATCAGATACAAACAAAACAGGAACCCAGATGCAGCTTTAACTTTGTTTTTCACTCTAACAAAGAAAGGATTCTGTTCTGTGTCCTGATTTCATCATTTCTGAAGAGTAGACACTGGCTGTTGCACCAGATTGCCACCTGTTTTTAGGTTGCTTTTGATTATTGAATTTTCAAAATAAATAAAACAAAAACGATCATGTTGTTGTAGTTGTTGATTTATGATTATAATTGTAACCCGGGAGGAAGTACAAAAAGAGAAAGCACTTTCCTACACAAATGCCAGGTGACATCAACAGGCGTGTGTGTGTGTGTGTGTGTGTGTGTTTATGTGTGTGTGTTTATGTTGTGTGTGTGTGTGTGTTGTGTGTGTGTGTGTGTGTGTGTGTGTGTTTATGTGTGTGTGTGTGTGTGTTTGCATGCATGAGAGCACCACAAGCTGTAGTTTAAAAAGATGAACGGGAAGAACAACATCCCCGCACTGCTCCGCCACCATCCTAACTCCTGCTCTGATCACAGGGACGGATTTGGTCAAAGATAATGAATTCAAGATCACAAACCCAGTGTCGCCGCACCCAACTCTCTCATCTGTGACATGGAGGGGAACCACTACGACACCATGTGCAGGGCCCACAGAGGGACCACACAACAGGAGCTCAACCATTCATCAGTGTGAACATCTAGTTATGGTCTGAGAATGATAAGATGTTATGGTAAACTGCGCGCTATGGGATGTCTGTTCCCCCCCTTGTGACTACAATAAAAGTATCACTCTTGCTGCACGTACAGCAGCAAAGAGGAAGCCTGTTAAACATTTATTGTTGCTCATCCTGTCAGGGTTTGAATCCAGCCACAAAAACATTATATCCCAGTCGTCACTGTCTCGCTCCGGCTTAAGTTTCAGATATTTACTGCCAAAAAAATCGGTATATAAAACAACAAAGGCTGCAATGGGCACTTTGGTACTACCCCAGTGATTACGTGATGCATGACAAGAGACTATTCTATCATTAACTTCAGTGAATGGCAGTCATGTCACATGTGTGGCAAGGAACACAGACTATGGTATGTGTGTGTGTGCGTGTGTGTGTGTGTGTGTGTGTGTGTGTGTGTGTGTGTGTGTGTGAATTCGTGCACATATGCTTTCATGTCAGCATGCTTCCATGTGTATGTGCTTGAATTACAGCTGAGGGGACTTGGCAACACTTGTCCCCCGTGGCACTGAGCACTGTGAGAATGTTTCGCAGGCTGTTGCGTAAAATTCTCCAGTTTGTTTGTTTGCTCTGCCTTGGTACCATAAAAACTCCGGGACGGGCAATTGGCACCGCCCTGTTTACATGCCGAGGCTGCGACTCCAGAGAGATGAAGCAGAGTAGGTCTGGGGAACAAATGTTTCCCCACGCTACCTCACCACAGAGGGGCACTGATTAGGGCAGCCGTGGGGAGTCCGACGTGTCAACGACTGGCTGTGGTGGGACTGGGGAAGGGGTGGTGGAGAGTTTAGGGATCCCAGGCATCAGTGAGGGTCTGCTGCATGACAAGACAGCTTCATCTCTCGTCTCCTCGACTCCTCGTTTAGTCCCCACCGCTCCTCCGAGGGAAGCTGAATCCCAACTTTGGCCACATCACACAGCCACCAAACAGGAAGTAGAGCAGAACCTTCAAACACTGGGACAAGACAAGAAGAAGAGAGAAAGACAGAGAGGCGAGGAAGAGGAAAACAAAGAGAAAGGGATACTAAGTACCTCCTCCAACAGTGAATATCCTGCCTGAAGGAGTGCCATCTGGGGCTGAACTTTGAAAGGGAGAGAGGAGAACAGAGAGCGGAGGGTCGAGGCTGGGGTCCGTAAGAGAGGGAAGGTGGGAGCCCAGCTGGGTCCCATTAGGGCCGGATCACATGTGCCTGCGGGGGCGTGGTGGCGGACCGAGGGGGCAGGAGGGAGCAGAGAGGGCAGCGGGGAGGAAGTGCTGAGAGCGATGGGCCTAGACCCTGTGAAGCTTTATTAGGACTGTCGGCTGCTCTCCTCAACGGGGCCGCTCACACCCCCCTGCAACACCCGCCGCCCTACCTTAACCCCCTCCTCCCAACCCTCCCCTGCCCTCGAGCACCGCCAGGGCAGAACGGTATAAAACTATTAGAAGGAGGGAGACGGGACTAGACCACCCAGACACACATACACACACACACACAAACACAACCATAATGGCTACCAGGAGGAGGCCCCAGCATGAGAGCTGCAGCTGGAAAAGGAGAGGGACATTCATACACACACACACACACACACACATACACACTACAGTGACACACACTGAAGTGGGGTGCATGTGCAAGCAAAGTGTAACAGCGACCATTCAGTCTTTCATTCAAATGTCACACACATATGTGGACGTTTATGTCTTTAATTTTCTGTGTTTTATTGAGAGAGTTTGGTGTAATCTCTATAATTGTGACATTTGCATCTGTATTAATGTTTGTGAGACTGTATGAGTGTGTGCGTGTCTGCCATGACCACCTGTGGGTCCCTCTCCCCTCGTGGTTGGGATAGATGTAGACGCTCAAGGCAGCATCTGTGTGTATGTGTATGTGTGTGCGTGTGACAGAGAGAGAGAGAGAGAGAGAGAGAGAGAGAGGAAAAAGAAAGGAGGGACAGAGACAGAAATTGTTTGCATTCATCCACTATGCTTGTCTTTATCTGTGTACGTGCTTACATTTCACAGTCCCGGCATATCTGACATGCCTGCAGGTTCATCTGCCCCAGCCTTCCCACCACCAATCCCTCCATCCACCCATCCATCCATCCACCCCTCCATTGCCCCCAGGGGGAAGCATGAGAAAAGCCCGCCTGGAATCCGAGCCCTTCCTGAAATGCTGACCAGCATCCTGAGTGGATGTGTCGACTTTGTTGGATGACGGTGATCATCCTGCGGGGCAGCAGGCGAATAATGAGCGTTATGACGGGGAGCTGTTGGTCTGGTATGTCAACATTAACATACTGGGTTCAAAGTGTCTGAGTGCTGGAGGAAATCTCACGTTTGGCTGTATGTGCAGGCATTAGAGGAACTGATGGTGCCCCACAGTGGCTGCCCTTCAAAGCTCCTCTTGTGTTTGCATTTCTATAAAGAAGATCATTATTTTCGGTGGTGACACATGAGAACATCAGTAAGAAAATATATTTTTTAAAAATGAATGATTATGAACAGAGTAAATGATGAATTGCAGAAATAAATGTCAAAGAATCTGTAAAAGCTTATCCAAGGAACATTTCATTTTAAAATCTGGAAGAATGAACGAAATGGAAACGGTGCTGAAGCTTGTTTAAATTTGATATTAGCCCGCTACAGCCAATATAAAGATAAAAAAGGTTCAAATGATATTTAAAAACCAAAAAGAAAATAAATATCAGAGCTTTTCTCACCTGAATAGTTTGTTGTGTTTAAAAGGGACTGAAGAGTTTTCATTAAGAACTAATTATTAATCCGCAATATTCACGCCAACATAAAGATTTACTGAGCGGCTCCTCTGCCAAAGTAAGTGTGAGGGGGGTGTGACACTATATTTGCTTGTTGATGTGTGTGTACACCTAGATTTCACCCTATCAAACTGCTCTAAAAGGACACGTCTCTCTTCTCTCAACCACCCCCCCCCAATCCAGGTCAGGACACCACAGGCAAAGTTACAAGGTTTAATACTTCAGCCATTCAATCATTAAGGTGTTTTATACGGCCTGTCCCTGGACTTCTCTCGCTTGTAAAAAAAATAATATTTGTCTTTCCAACTGCACGGTGGACCACAAAGTCCTCATGTTTTATTTTAGTCAGAGCAGTAAAACCCTGTTCTTCCCCCTGCCAACCTATTTCCACCGTAAGCCGTTGTTCTTGTTCTGTAACTATGTGAGGCTATGCGCACGTGTGTGTGTGTGTGTGTGTGCGTGTGTGAGTGTGTGTGTGTGTGTGTGTGTGTGTGTGTGTGTCTCGAGCCAAAGGGGGAAGGTCAAGGCTGCTTGAGATTTTGAGAGTAGGTTTTTTTTATTCTGTTCTATATTTCCCAAAATGTCTGAGGAGAGGAGAGAGGAAGAAAAGAGAGGAGAGGATGTTATGCATCAAACAGGAAGAGAAGTAACTGTTTGAAATGTATAACCTGCATCTTGTGTGTGGAGTAACAGATACAAAACAAGAGTGATGTGTTCTATTGACAATTATAACAAATTATAACAATCCCTATAGGGTCAGTGAAATTTGACTGGAAGCTACAAGTCCTACCTCCAGGGCTGCTCAGCCACAACCGCACCTACAGTAAGTCACTGTGCTTTGTTAAGTGTTCCCGGACTCAAACCAAGGCCATTCATGGTCAATTCTTTAAATCCCACGGACACCATATTCTTCTGAATGAAAGCTTATTCTTGTGGGGTTGTGTGATTCTAGACTACAGATCCTGACATTAGTGACATTTCAGAGATCAGCAGGATAATTATGTGATAGCCCGTCTTTGACTGAACAGTGTGATGCCCTTGCTAACAATTTCCCAAAGACCACACACCTGTGTCATCCTTCAGTTTGTGTCTCACTGAATCCATTAAAAAAAATAAATAAATAAATCTCAGATTACAACAGTCAGACATTGTGGACAGTCCAGTGAAAAATCACTGAGTGCCATGTACAATAGCCTCTAATGAGATGTCGTGCAGCTCTTGGCTTTATTCTCCAAAGCTATAGAGAGGAGAGGTTGCATCTGAACTGAATCGTATTGAATGAGATACACAGCTACTGTACGTGTTAGTGTAATGCACAAACAGCCTGGACTGAATGAGCCAAGGAACTGAGGAGATGAACAGAGAAAGCGTCATTGAACCAGAAGTGAATGGAGACTCCTGCAGTACAGAGAGCCTAGATTAACACTGTGATAGAGAGAGAGAGAGAGAGAGAGAGAGAGAGAGAGAGAGAGAGAGAGAGAGAGAGGGGCCTCCTATCACAGATAATCGTTGCTTTGAGCGAAACGCTGCTGAGTTGAATGATTCCACGGCTGCAGCCTTGTTATTTCTTTGTCACTTACACCTGACTGTGTAAATACAGTGTGTATTCTTTTCATTATAGTGCAGCTTAATATGACAAATGATTACAAGCAGCACAATAAAGATTACTCACCATTATGACAAGATTTTTTTTTTTAAGCCAAATGTTTTTAGAATTTACAATAGCCAATTGAACTAGAAAATGTACACAATCTTGTTTAACTGCAAAAGCTAAATCAATTTTATTTTATGCTGTTCGGAATTTCCCTCCTGGCAGTTTCTTAATATATCAGATAATCACTAAATAAACTGTATTTCCACAAACCGGAGAACTAACTAGCTTTTCGTCAGCTGCCTTTGAGTGTTTTTGCATGACACAGAATCATTAGCCACAAGTGCACGTGTAACGCCGCCTCATTAGCTAATCAAACCAGGGTCTCAGACATATGAGGAGAGATGTCTCATTCAGCAGGAGAGGAGACGATAAGATGATAGAAGAGCCATCTTGGGGATTATCTTAAACTGTTGTGCAGTTATGGCTTTCTCCCCCGTGCCACAACACAAACTCGAGCTCAATGAGTGATCAAGCTCCTCATTTATAAAAGTCTCTCGTGTGCAAATTTGCTCAAGGTCAAAGTTCTGATTTATAACTGATTAGAAGAAGCACTAATGTCTAAATCAGTGGTTTGCATCAATTTTTTTCCCCAACACTTACATACAGAAAGATGTTGACCTTGTTTCGAAGAGATTTTTGCTATAAGCGAAAACAACTCTGCCAATAATGCGCTGCCAGGCAAGTTTGTGCATTTCACTGTATGTGTTAATGATTTTAAATAATACAGAAGAATATAGAAAAATAGCTCATCATTATACAAGTCTGGGGGAATGGAAAAGCAGGGACAGGTTGATGGAGTATGTCAGGGGTCGGCTTTGTTATGAGTATGGATTTGAGAGGGCTGGTGCACATTAATGACCAATGTTTTATCCACTTGTGTGCTAAAGCATAAAAAGTACAGTCACATAATGGAGGGGCTCAAGTGTTTGTATCAGGTTTTTAGATTCTACATGAGTCAGAACTGTTTTTTTCTAGGAGTAGCTGCACACTAGGGTTATTTTTGGGTGCAACCAATAGTATTGAGTATCTCATCACTTGGACCTGGGAGAGCAGAGTTACTGTGTATTGTGTGAAAAGGAAATGCTATGCAGGATGTCTAAGCTGTGGATGGTAGTTTCATTGTCTGCAGGTCCAATAATGATGAGGGAATCTATGAGAAACACAAAGCCTCTGGGTATTTTCTGCTTAACATAAACTCATGCCTCAGCTCTTTGTTTTTACCACTTCCTTTTGTCTGCCTTTCTTTCTCTCTCTCTCTCTGTCATTCCCTAAATCCTCCTTATACGCCCATCCTCCGTGTGACCACCTCTTACTATCCTCCCTTTTTTGATGGACAGACGGAGGGGTGAAACTTAAACTTCCGCTAACTTTTATCTGGCTCTTTATTCAATGTATTTCAGTGTAATTCTCGGGTTCACCAGTGAAGTGTCTGACAACTGTAGAACGGAGTCTCTGCTGACGGTGAGAAGCGGGATGACAGCTGTCTCAGGAATGGGTCAAACGCAGGTTGAAAGTGGTAATATTAAGTTCAAGCAGACTTCAGCTCGCACACAAAGACACAGAAGCACATCTCACCATGATATGAATTACATTTCACACCTTATCAGATTTTGATACTGTGAACGACAGTTATCTGCAGCTACTGCAGAATTAGATGCCAGGCCTGGTTGTCCCTTATCAGCTGTTTACAGTGCCAGTAAACATAAACCCTTGCCACCATTTCTACCTTTACAATCGTCATCATCATCATCATCATCATCAGAATCCAGAACGACATCCAACAGTGTTCAGGTGTCAAACAGGGAGGTCTGATCTGAGTGTTGGTGGCAGAACAGCACCCACTGCAGCTGGATAGGATGCACCATCTTCTCCAGTGTCTTCTTGTCTGAATAGTTATCTCTGGGCTCTCTACTCCTAAGTCCTGCTGCCTTTTAACTGCACCATTAGGTTTTCTGATAGTATGTTTACTACATGAATTTGTATGGGTGTCATATCCATTTACCCACCTGTCTCCCTTCCCTCTGAGGGACAATAATTCTGTGTGGACAGGAATGAGGAGCACGTGAAGTGATGACTGTGGAGTCATATTTCCCTTTCCAGTCATACTGGTATGTCACATCCATGCCTGTCTGTCTGTCTATCTATCTAGCCTTTATAATGGCTTAGCTAGAAATGCTGAGCAAAAGAAGTCCAAATGGGCACATTCAACTTAAGAAAGCCACAGAAATTTGAAGCACTTCTCTGCCAAGAACAAATATTATGCTATGACATTTTATGATTCATTGAGTCAAGGTTATACAGCATTTGTGCAGTTTTATGATTTTGAAATCTGCTGAGTGAAGCACAGTGACTACATGCAGTTTAACAGAGAAAGACAGAAGAAGCAAAAAGCAAAAGAGGCAGTGTTTCACCCCAAATTGTGCTGTCTATACTGCAAGCAGCTGATTTGGGGTACTACGAAACTAAGGGGACCCTCCCACACACCCACAAACACGCAACAGTGTTTCCCGTAGGTGCCCTGGGGGGGGGGGGGTTAGGGTAATGGTTGGGGAAGCACTGCACAGCATTCGCAAGTGTGTGTGCAGCAGCAAAATCACTCAGAAGACGCAGCATACAGCGACAAGAAAGACCTGTCAAAGAATATAAATGAGCTATTTCAATTTGTTTGTGCACAAAATAAAAATTTGTGCTCAAACCACTTTTGAGAAATGAAATACTATTTAACATAATTTGAAGCATAGGCCTATTATGTCAGCACCCTATTGATGCTCAAATGACTCCAAGACTTGTACATTGTCTGTGCACATTTGTGCAAACAAGCGAGAATTTAAGAAAATCCCAGTAATCCCAGGGGAAACCCTGACCGGAGCAGTTAGAGAAGAAATAAGAAAGTAAACAGCAGAAGAAAATGTAAAAAAATATAAATAAAAAATTGAAGTAAAATTTGACTGAATTTTGGCATTTATTTTCCTCTAACTGGATACATCAGTTTGGACGCAAATAAAAAGAAAT
Source organism: Seriola lalandi dorsalis (assembly GCF_002814215.2). Lineage (NCBI taxonomy): Eukaryota > Metazoa > Chordata > Actinopteri > Carangiformes > Carangidae > Seriola > Seriola lalandi. Next base: position 801,343 of record NW_019524820.1, on the reverse strand, counting down.
AGCTTTAAGACGAGAAGACAAAGAGTGAGGGGGAAGACGGATAGCTATGGGTGGGGTTGATGTTTGTGAAGGGGAACATGAAGTGGCAGACTGAGTATTCAGTGTCAGGGCTGGGTTAGGTTTCCAGCTTCAGCGTTGTCAACACTTTCACTCCTTCGCCTAGCTCTGCGTCGCTCTGTAGCCCACCATGCATTGGGCAGGATGGGGTTCACCCTCAGAACAGGAGCTGGCGTCGCCCCCCGTGCCAAAACCACTCCGACTTTACAACACATGGAACCTGCGAACATGACACCAGCACTCGGTGGAAAACAGCATGCAGGACCAATTCTGTCACGGCCCAGGCCATCTGAAATGAATGTTCTCGCCCCACATCGCTTGATCTTGTTGATCCATCCCTTTACTCCTGCCAGGTTTAGATTTCCCTCCTCACAAACACATTTTGTCACACATGAACTCCCTGGATCAAAGCCTAATAAATTTACAATGCTTCACTTTTGACTGTGTTTAACTGATGTTGGCCTACTTACCATGTGTGCAATTGACAGAGACATCCGCTGGAGAGACAGCACGAGAAGTAGAGGAATCAGAAGATCAAAGATCTGGGGTGTGGATGACATGAGAGACAGAGCTAGGTGGGAAGATATGAAAAAATATTTCTGAGAGTTGTACTGAAGGAGCGAGAACATGTGTGCTTGTTTAATGTTGGTGTGGGAAGTCGATAGGAGTGTAGTAACAGGGTAAGAGGGAATAGGGTCTGTGGCTGCTAGTGTTTAGGTTTAGCAGCGTCTGATGACAGCCAGCTCTTCTTGAATGTGGCTACAAGCTGCCCACACTGCTGCTACAGCCTGAATAAGAATTATCCAGAAAGACTGTAACACTGTGTGCAACAGCATGACTGACAACTGGATGGATGGATGGATGGATGGATGGATGGATGGATGGATGGATGGATGGATGGATGGATGGATGGATGGATATTAGTCGGTCAATGTATAAACAAATAAATAAAGTGATTTTGGGTTATATGCTTAAATTTCTTTCTCCCTGAAATTTAAAGACCCCATCAGATGAAAATCAAGTTTTTAACCTTTTTAACATGTCCATATGATGCTTTTTATATAATACAAGAAGAAATTAGCGAAATAACAACTGCATGTCAGTGTGACTGTGTATTTCTACCTTGGAACTGCAGTGAACCAATAACAATCTTCTAAAAATGGATTCCCGAAAACCATCCTCAGTACAGAGAGCGAGAGTTCGCATTGGAATTCATCTTCTAGTCGCTGATTTTGGTGCACAACAAACTCCTCACTCCTGAGTCTGGGTCTGACTGAGGCTCAAACATGTGGCTAACCATCTTGACATGCACAGCTCTTTCATCTGTCAACCTAGCAGAAGCAGCAGTGGTGGGCAAGGCACAGGGCCTGATCCAGATTTCTCAATAAAGACGTAGATGTGCTTCCAGCCCCAGTTTTCCATTATTTGAAAACCATGGAAAACAATGTTAAACAAAATATTAATAATAGCAGAGTATTTTTATATAGTTTAAAACATGTCTGGATAGGAACTTTAAATGAGAGGATTGATTGAATTAGCACTTCCCAGTGACACAATTTGTTGATCGGCTTTTTCACTGTCTTGCCAGGAGTTTAATGGCGGAGTTTTATTTCTCTTCTCTCAACCCAACAAATCGACGGCCGCCCACCCTGATGACTAAAGAGATGTTTTAACACCTTTGTCAGAGCTACGATAAGAAACAAAAGTAAAGTTAGAAAGAAAGCAAGAAAGTGAACAAGTGCATTTCACAAAATGTCAAACTATCCCTTTAACAGTATCATCTCACATCCCAAAACTGAATATAGCTCTCTGCTTGCTGTGTTTTTCTTAGCAAGAGTCTATATGAAGTGAATCACTTATGCTTTCAATGCTTGATGCCGTTTTTATTAAGCCTGGGTATTTTATGGTCAAGAGGAATGAATTATATTGGGTAAATGCAGTCTGTTGTTTTAGGACCCGTGCGGCTACTCGATTAGAGTAGTCATTTTGGTCTACACCTCATTCTGCAGCCCATAAAGAGCAAAACCTCAGAGAATGTGCATGTGTAAGCTCTGTGTGGAATAACAATGACACAAGAATAGAAGCAGTCTGAGCGAAAAGAAAACTGATTGAAAAACATGAACAGACAAAGGATCAAAAGGCCTTGAGGGAAATATGAGATGCTTTTGATTATTCCCACGGTTGGATACTTAGCATACGGACCTCCTTTCTCTTTCTGACTTTCTTACATGCACACACAGCCATTAACACACACATAAACACACACGCACAGGTTGCCGATCATGCTGACCACCCAGCCAGTGCCCCCTGGCCCCCACCTCTCACCTCACTCAGGGGCGCTATAGCTGAGAAAAACTACACCGTTCACTTCCTTTCCCTCCCTCCCTCCCCTCCTCCTCTGCTTCTCCTCCCTCCTTACCTAGTTCCTCAGTTGCTCCCTCCCTCTCTCAGTGCTCCCATTCATGTTGTAACAACTCGTAAAGGAAGGAGACTTTGACCCCCTCAGTAAAAAGTTCCCAATCTCCTTAGTTTATCTGCTGTGTGTAGGAGGGTTAGGCAAACTCAGACTGACTCTCCTGGAGATGGCTGTGTACTGACTTCCTGTTCAAAGTTCCATTGTAAATGTCCAAACTGCTAAAAGGGATTTTAGTAAAATAAACTACAGACTTGTATTATAACCCTTTGCAAATGCGTAGGACTTTTTCTAAACATGACCCATCCTTTTGAAGCAAAGAAAAGCAACCACAAAGTTTTTTTATTGCTAAAAAGGAGGGTAAGATGAAAAGCCGCAACCCTTAGAAAATCAAATCCTAACGTGACAATCATCACTCTGAGATTAGCAAAACTTAATTTTCTCAAAACAATATCTAATTGTTTAAATACATGATCCACTGACATTTTAATTCTCAGTGATGAAAATGGTATTAACTGGTTTTCTAAAGAAATTCAGAAGCATTTATCAATATTCATAGACTTAATTCTACCTGATACATATTACACAACAACTTTTCAAACATGAAATTTCATATTTTACTAATCTGGTATTGCCATTGCACTAAAATAATCGATGAATCCGGAAACTGAACTACAACTAACTATAACTAACAGTTACAAAGTCATTTTCAAATGTTAGTGCAACTAAACGCGTTAGAGACTGCATCATACTCTTTCGTCTATTGATGCACGTAGAGAGGCAAAGTATCCCCATGCGCTGACATTCATACTGGATGTTTTTCGATTGAGGTATTGGTGGGGGCAGTGTGTGTTTTCAGTTTACGTCGTTGTGGTGTGCTGATGAGATGAGATTTCATTCTTCAGCCTACAGTGAATGAAGTGCCAAACCCAAAGTGCCTACCATCAGCTGCACATGAACAGAGGAGACTTGAAGAAGCGCATCCAAATTCAGCCACAACCCAGCATCCACATTCTCCCTTTTAAGAGATGTACAGTACATGCCTGAAGGGGTAACCGGGCAATATAACCCACAGAGGACAGTCTTTCAAGAGTTCTGTTGTGAAAGTAAACCTTAAAATAGGATGATATATTATTTTATTATTAACCATCCAAGTGGGTATGCATGCTAAGTATCCCTCATGTTGCTGGATTTGTAGTGTGTCATATTCCAGTTTTCTCATTCTCTAGGTGTCTAAACTGGCAGATAAATTAGCTTTGAAGATTCTGCCTTGACCTCTTTTAATATAATTCACTTACAGTTACATTGTTTAGTTAAAAACTGTAACTAAAATGCTAAAATCTAATTAACATTTTCTCAAATATTAACATTAATATCAGTAAAAATATTATAGTTTTTAATATGGTTCTTTTTTATGCACACATACACATATATATATATATATTTAAATTAAAACAAAAAAATGGTTAAGTAAGTAAAAACAGCTGACAGAGACACACACTTATTCACTGTCCAACAGACAGACAGGTCAGGCAGTAAGACAGGCAGGCAGAGAGGCCGGGATAAACAAAAAACATGCATGAAGAGAGTCAGGCAGACAAGACAAGTCAGGCAGTCATTTAGTAAAGGCAGCCAGAGCCATATGTGGGAGCAGTAACAGGGGAACCAAACAGAGGGCAGAGGTCAGGTGGGATTTGGGTTTCCGGCTTCTAGACCCCAGCGGACCTCAAACATGTCTCCCTCGCCACAGAAAACCATCATCTCTGCCTGGATCTGTTCTGCTCTGCATCCTCTGCTACTAACACACCTGTGTTTCGTTTTTATCTAAATATCATCCAGAGCTGCTACTGCACCTGGAAGAATTTTACCGTTCTTATTTACACTGTCTAGATGCTGTTACTGAACATGCTGCCCAACCATAGGAAATATTTATAATGAGATTGAGAATTACAATGAGGACACTTATTGTTTGTTTGGTGGTTGAGATCATTGTTCCTATTGTTGTTTGTCTTCTTTTTGTCCTTAACCTTTTTTGTTTCTTATGATTGGCGATTATGTTACAGATTCAAGCGGTAGTTACATGTCTCACTCTCTCCACTCCTGCCAAGGTTCATACAAGCAAACGTGTATGAAAAGCCAGCTTGCAAAATTGTATTTCTGTGGAAAGACACAGCCAGGACTATGGGCTGTTCGCACATGTGTGTTTTTCATACATGTCATTGTTTGCATTACTTTCGTCTGGATGCACATGTGTGTTTTTGTATGTGCTAAGTACTGTACATGTGTGCATGTGTGTGTGTGTTTATGTGGGGGCCGCTCCCAATGCAGCACTCTTTATAAACACATCAGTTGGGCTGACAGTGCACAGTGGGAGGGAGAGAGTGCCTTGAGACAGCCTGGGACAGAAGCCTCATAAAAAATCACTTCTAATTTATTTCCCTCCAAATTGGAAAGTGCACGCTCACACCTGACTAAATCATCACGCGTCAACTGGAGACGGCCCCCCACTGCACGCTGACGAAACCCGATCCTAGTTTTGCCGCGCAGGCCCAAGCCAGGCCTGGCAGAGAAAACACAGTGTCATGGCGCATGCATACACACTCCTTAATGGCTTTTGCAGATGTGCTGCTCCCGATAGCTCCTCCAAAGAACAGACCCCACTGCTCCCTCCCTCCCTCCTGCGCGCTCGATCCGGCCCCCGCTGGCCAACAGGGCTTTATCAAATTTTTCATTTCACCCTGTTTTTTGTGGTTCGCGTGGCCTCCACATGCCCTCCTGCTCTTTCCCACCGACTCACCCTCCCCTTTCCACCCTTTTGCTCGTCTTTCGTAGCCATTTCCCATTTGATTTCCACTCTACTTCTTGATCTTCCCTCCCTTGTCTCATCTGTCACTCTGCTACCAGGCCTGAGCTCAGCATACCTTTGGAAAAACCTCCTTTTCTCTCTTTTTCCTCTCGTCTTTCTCTCTCTCTCTCTGTCCTTTTGTCATTGCATACTCCCCTTTCTCTCTCGTGTTCTCAAAGGTGGATCCCCTTTGTTCTAATGTGAAACGCACATGTTATCACACAGCATTAGACATGGTAATCATAGACTTCACAAACACTTAACAAACAGCAGGGGAGACAAGTTAGAGGCCAACAAAAGGCGTGTGTGACATAAGATATGTTTCTGCATGATGCAAGTGCTGCTGATGCCACCCCGACACAAGAGTGAAGGCCTAAAGAGTAAAAAAGGCCTATCCCGATTCCATAAAATGATACACATGCTCACTAATACACATTAACTCTTGTTGCAGCTCATAGACACAAACAGTATGTTTCCACCTACCACTATATGTGCACATTTTGAATCTGTTCATAAAAAACTAAACTAAAGAATAAAAAGCACTGAATATAGCATACCAGTGTCACACTACACTAAGTACTGGACCGTTCGCATATACGAATGCAAAAACTGCGACAGCGTGCGGCTGCTTCGATGCAACAGTGGGACCTGGCGTTGCAGCTTGGTGCCGCCCGCTGAGCTACAGAGATTTAAAAGGCACACAGTGGCACTACAGGGTCAAATTGAGAAAAGCTCATCTTTATGCCAAAGCCCACTGATGTAGGCAAGAGCCAGTTGCTCTTGTTTTGATTCCCACAAAAATGGAAGCAGAGAGTTGTTTTCTACTCTCACTTCACTGGTGGAGTTGGTGGATTGCTTCCAACGCAGACACAGGACAGCAATGTCAATCAGTCTTGCCTGATTGGGCTTCACTGTTGTATTACACCGGTTTGAATAACGTGCTGCAAGGTAAGAAAAAAAAGACCAAAAACATATCTATTCTGTTCTATGGAAGCAAACTGTGCAACAGAAAATGAAGGATTTCCTCATGTGAAGGATGGCTGCTACATCAGAAAACAATTGTCCAGTCTGAGCGGGGTGTTTGAATTATGCACTAAGCACAACACACCCTCAGAGCAACAGCTTCATGAATAAATGAAATATCAATACAGGTTACAAATGTCAACAACAATAAACTTGTTCATCTTCAAAATAACTCTTCACAGCTGATTCCAACCTTTTAAACTGAAGTGCTCACATACACAAAATATTTCATTGTATTTCTCTAAGTTATGAGGCAAGTTGACCCATACACAAATAAAAAACATCCTCTTAACTCAAACCAATAGAAAGGAATTCATATTAAACTTACAGTTTTTGTGTCTGTCTGTCTGTCCAAAGACGGCGCTGCTTGACCTCAATACATCTAAACCATCCAAAGCGTATCTTCATCAGAGGACGCACTCAACTTTCCAGGTATCTAGGTTTGCCAGACTTTAAAACCGATGTCCGGTCCAAGCTCACTGTCTTCCTGTTCACTTCATCTACTTGTTACGCAAAATACTGCTAGGCGACTTAAGTGATTCGCAGTCTGTAGCTTTAGTTTAGCTTAAGTTTTAAGCTTTTGTGCATGAAATGTTCCACAAAGTTACAAGGCTCAATGTACAGCCGAAAGGACTAACTCTGGCAAGACAAAACCTGCTTTGCTCAATTGCAACTAAGGCCTAGCACCTATTAACGTGATGTCAGTACCACCTATTGACGTCAGTACGTCCCTCAGTGCCGCCCAACTGCAATTTTGGCGCGCAGCTCAGTGCACTACTCAAAATGAATGCCAGTTTTGTAGCCATGCCGAAAACACACTGTGTCCTCAATTGCCTCAGTGGCTGGACTAAATTTTTTTAACAGGTTCCCTCCACTGTTCCAAACATTTTGGACAGTGAGCCCGGCAGTTCAAGGACTGCTTCAAAACCCGCACATTTCGACGCTGGATTTACACGATGGTTATTTGACAAGGACGGGGCCGTTTCTAGCCTACTTTATGTCGCCCAGCAGGAGACTCAGGCCCACAACCTGTGAGTATGCATTATTATTTGTGGATTTGTGATGTTTAACCACATCGCCGGCGACAAAAGTACAATTCATTCAGATTTACCAGCATCATAAACCAGCAAGAGGACAAAGTGGAAACTCCCTACCTTTTATTTCCAGGCCTCCGTCCATTCCTCGGTTATTTATATTCCTTTGGCCCTTAAGTGTCTGCAGATCAAAAACGCCAAAATGGGTTTTTCATATAAGTATTCCAAGTTATGAGTATTGTCATGTGAAGTCTATTGTAGACTGTCCAGCGACTTTATTCTCAGCACTTCTCTCCGTCCGACTGCCATGTGGTGCTTATGCTTGTTCTGCTGCTCCAGATGCGGCTTATGAACGTGGATCGGTTCTATCATCTACCTTGTTCAAGATCGGACTCTCGCGGAAATTGATAAAGCATAACCGACACCATGAAATAGCCGCAACAGCTTGTTTACAGCCAAGGCGGAAGCAAGACGTGGGTGGGCGGGACACGTAATTGCCGGGAAGCTGACAAATCATAGCATCATGGGTTCTGATTGGTCAGGGGGGTCTTAAAGTCATGTTTCTGGCCACTTGGCAAATGTCAGTGTCTCCTAACTTCTGAGAGATAATTTTGCTCTTCAGCTGCTAAATGCTCCACCATATTCACCAGCTAGTTACTAACTGTGTCTGTCTCCTGTTTGATGCTGCAGCAGGTAGTGTACAGTAGGTTTTTAGAACTTTTTTTGCTGAAAACAGCTGCCTGCTGTGCTGAGCTGCAAATTCTAGTGTTATTTCTCTACAACTTCAACACTCTGAGCAATCTTTTTCACAATCGTTTTCAGATTGTTATTTGAGACCTTGTTATTGTTAAATATCGGTTATAGCCACTTTAGCTTTATTTGGAAGAAAATTACTTTAATCCCTTATTTCTACATTGGGACTCAAGGTGTGTGTAACTGCAATATCCTTTTTATTCCATAAAGACAGCTTATTAACACACTTTATTTTGCAGAAATTTCAGAAATTTGCTTAAAACTTTCAAAACTCTTTAATGGAAACATAATAATACATTTTTCAAATCTAATCAAATTTAACACATAACATTAATAAAGAAAGACTTGCATCTAGCTATAGGTTTCCTTCCGGGAAACATACAGCATTTGTTTTTGCTGACTCATCAGAGTCTACATAGCACAACACGGCTGACCGACCAGTCACGCGTGTGTACTCCAAACACTGTTGTGACCCTCAACCTTCCCACCACAAATACTGTTCCCCATCATTATCTAATGAAGACTGCGGCTGAGGAGTTGCAAAGCAAACACAACAACAAATCCCAGCATGCCATGTAAAAACAAAAAGTGGTGAAAGAGACTGAGAGAGCGAGACAGAAAAAATCACTGGACCATGTCATGTGCACTCCCAGAAAAGTTCAAAAGTAAATATGAGCTGATAAATGGAGCAATGACTTGCTTACATGCACCCACATACATATACTATACATGGACCACCACACTGGTCTCCACACAACATAAATGTAACATCAAAATGAAGAAGTACAAACAGAGTCAGAGAAGCGAACAGCGTGATAACATACTCTGTTTTTTGGGAAGACTTTTTCTCTCTGCTGAAGTGATTCCTGCTTGTTGGTCTTTGCTGATGTGGCTGGCTTGCGTTCCAAGTGCCGCTGTCTGTATTTTATTGCAAGTGGAGGACAGGGTGGTCAGATGTTGAGGTCACTGGGAAACAGTTTACAAACTCACCCCAGGGCCTCGAGGTCAGGAGCAGAGGGCAGCTAGAGGCTGGGAGGACAGGACAGAGACACACTTTTGTTTTTGGAACTTCTTCGTGTTCTTCTGTTTTGTTTTCTTAGTTTTCCTCCTTTCTCTCTGTCCCCCTATCCTAAACTGCAATCATACATCATACAAAACATGATATTCAGCTTAATGTAAAAATATGTGTTTCTCTTGGCAATGTATTGGGTATATCATTGTTTGTAAATGTCACATATTTATTATCATATTATCCTTTTATCCAAAGTCAAAAGCAGAAATTGGCTCTCTGTTTATGTGTATTATACAAAATGTCATGAGAATACAATATGTGGTGCCCATCACGGTTATACAATATCATTGATCCCACCAGTGTTACTGATAGAATCACTGTGGGTTTCATAATGAAATTTGATAATGAAATTCAATTAGAAATTGGTTAAGGCTCAAGGTAGTTAAGATTAGGTATAAAGTTAAAAATAAAGGTTTAGGTTCAAAAATAGAGATGGCTGAGGTGAAGTAAACGTATAAGTAACAAGCATATCTTACAGTAAAGCTGCAGTAACCAAAGCTAAACAAGCTCCAACAGACACTTTAGCCACTATGTGCATATGGCTAATGTTATGGCTAACAGTACACACTCAGCAGACACAGCGAGTTCTATATCAACATCCTACTGAAGTCCGCTTTCTCACCAACTGTCACATGTAAGTGAAATATTCACTGGTATTGTAGCGCTGATTTGGTTGAACTATTCATCAGAGAAACATATGGCATGTTGACCCTCAGTGGGATTGACAATACTAGGCCTAAACCCTGGACTGGTTAATGTCCTTTTTTTCACACATGAATAATTAGCAAAACAATCTTTCTTGGTTTAGGCATCTCTGTCTCTGTGTCTATCTCTCTATCATGCCCCTCTGTCTTGCTGTCAGGATTGAGTAACTGTATTACTGCTGTCTTTGTGACCAGATGGTCAACTCTGTATAACCCATGGCTGGATAATCCAGGCAGATCACCGCCTCCTAGAGTCCCTCCTTGGCTCTCTGCCCCCTGGCAATGTCACCTCAGTATTCAGGACAGAGCAATACAATTTTTTACATCACTATCCAATTATTTTATGTAATACAGGTTGTTCAGTTTGCGATACATTTATTATTACACCCATGGTAGACCCACACAGGTGTTTTCACTTATTTTACTTCTTCTGAGTGTAGAAACTCACCTCCCGCACTCAGGCCTGTGGGCAGATAAATAGTGCTGTCAATCCAAATGCAGTTTACTGCTACTGCCACTGCTGTTGTTAATATGGAGTGTTGTTTCTACTGCTAGTTTTCTTGCATCTTTTACACCTCTGGTGCACCTTTTGTCATATTACTTAATTAAGCTTGGTCACATCCGGTGCCTCCATGCACAGCTCCACCCAACTTCAACCTGAACCGAGGTTTTAATTTGCCTGAAAACAGCTGTGCATATGGAACGTCCAATAAGAATTCATCTTTAGGAGTAAGTTACACCAGCGGCAGCTGTATTTAATAAAGCTCTGATTAAAAGTCCCACATCTGAGAGATTTATTCACAACAAAAATTTTGACTTGTTATGGCAGGAAAAGCACAGATGTAACTAATAACATTTACAATGGCTCTATTCCATTGAGGTGTACCAGTAATCAATGCCAGTGATCCACCACGTACAACATCGGGGCCCTGGCTGTATATCTGTATGGATTTAACCAAAAATGCTTAGTTTTTATTCAGTTTGTTTCGGTGCATTGAATGTCCCTATAGTGACCAGTGCATATTAGTGTGCCAAAACAAGGTGTGTGTGGTGTATGGTTTTGTACATCAAATGAAACCTTCCTCCCCCGCTGGTTGTTCTGTAGATCTCCAGAGTAGTGACCCGGCAACCTACAGACCAATTCCCTGTCCTCTCATATCCTGGTGTTTGTGCACAGAGGCCACTGGCCCGGCCAGGGCAGGTGAAGCCCAGAACTCCATTACATAACAACTGAGGAAGTCATCCGTCAGTGTAGTGGAGTGGCATGGCACTCAACTATGTCTCTTTTCTCTCTCTCTCTCTGTCTCTCTATCTCTCTCTCTGTCTCTCTCTATCTCTCTCTGAGGGAGGGAGGTGCAGTTTCCAGTGTGTGAGGATGACAGCGCAGTGAGCCTGAAGTGTTTGTCTAAGCCTAAATCAGTTTAAGAAGGGTGGAAGCAATCCAGGGAGCTTAAAAAGTGTGTGTATATGTGTGTCCATCCCTAATGATTTATTGTGACAAATGATCAGCCATAAACAAACAACAAGCAAGCCATCCGTCTGTGTGCACACAAACAAACAAACAGACAGAGGAGATGGACAAACAGCTTGTCAGGCAGAGTGATGGCTGAGAGGTGATCAGTCACAATTAGACAGGAAGAGATCAGTGCAGGATCATTTAGTTGTGATCAACAGTTGAGAGTGCAATGTCTTGTGTGTCTGTGTTTCTGTGCGTATCGGTGCTTCCATACATGTCTGCCCACCTGCGTTCGTGAGTGTGTGGACATATGTTTCCGGGGTATGAATTTGTATGTGTGGGTCTCTGTGTGTGCATCTGTGTGTGTGTGTGTGTGTGTGTGTGTGTGTGTGTGTGTGTGTGTGTGTGTGTGTGTGTGTGTGGTTGCCAGTCTGCTTGACATATGTGTGTGTTTCTTAGCGAGCAAGTGTGCGTGTGGGATGTAACCCAAGCCGGAGCGGCACAACACAGCAGCCTGTTCAAAGGCCTGTTTGTATTATTACAGCTTGTCCAGCTGCTCAGGACAGACAAACAAGACTTAGAGCTCCGAGCAGCAAAACACAGACCTCCCACCCCATCACAGAAACCCCTGTGGCCTGGCCCAACCCAGCATTGTGGCCCAGAAATGGACAAACAAACGCCTACACATAGACAAACTGCCAGACATGAGAGGAGAAGTTTTGTCCTAAAAGGATGAAGGATGAATTCAAATTCAAATCATCATCAAAAGGAGCGTGTCTCGTTGTTTTTCGTTCTTTTACTCATTGCAAAAAAAAATGTTTTCTCCCAAATACTGCTCCATATTTCACAGTCAGCTTTTCTTACTCGTAAGAAAATCTTTTCTAACTATTTTCTTTCATAATTCATCTTGGCTCTTGTTGAATGAATACGGGAGTTTCCATGATGCAAAGCTTTGTTTCCAAATTGATAATATTCATTTATTTACAATAGATATGGTATACTTATGTCAACATTTGTATAGTAAGGGCCAGTGGTCCCCTCCCTGCCTCATTCTCTCCCCATGACCAGTATGGAAAGTGCCTATACATTTCTACAGCACACTGTAATGAGTAACGTTACCTCCTGTCAAAATATTGGGTCTCCATTCCACATTTGCTTTTCAAATCTCACATACTACACTGAGCAATGATCCTAAAAACAAAATATTGCTTTATATACACAGTGAACGACTTAGAAAGCTGATGAAAATTAATGCCTGTATTTTTAGTGTAGACTTTTTGCCGGCAATATTTCTTCTCAGTGTGTACTCAGTGTGCACCCTGTTGCCCTCTGAACAGCTCTCTCCTCTGGAGATCTCCCCAAATGGATCTGATCATGGTGATTAAGATCAGAGTAAGCTAACACTCGAGCTCCCTCACACCTTTCACTCTCCCACCTCCTTTACTCCTCTAGTCTCTCCTTTCCACCACATCCCCATGCCCGTTCTTTCTCCCCTTCATCTTCTGTCCCCGTCACCCGTCCTCCATCCTCCTTGCCCCTCCACTCCCCATCTATCCCGCTCTCCTCCTCCTCCTCCTCCTCGCTCCCCGTGCTTCTGCTCCCTCTCCCTCTCTGACTCAGGGTCCCTGTGTGCCTGTATGTAACATCAGTAAAGCTGTCAGGCAGCCAGGCCAAGGTAAACAGCCCAGCACTGGGTTCAGGGGTGATGGGGGCTGAGATGTTTTTCCTCAGGAACCCAGGGACCCCCGGAGGCTTCTGGCTGGGGCCAGCGAGGAGCAGAGGGGGGAAGATGATCCCCTCAGTTGCCCCCCACAAGAACACACACTGGCCAGTCTCTCTTATTTTTCTCTTTCTCTCTCTATCTCCATCTTTTGCCCTTTTGTCTCTTTCCTACTCATCACTCTTAGTGGTTCTTTCTCTCTCTGCATCTGTGTACACAAAACTCTTCAACAGCATCTCTTTCACACATATACAGTAATTCATCAGCACTCACACACTCTTGCACTCACTCACATTTTCTTGTCTAAATCATCCCCGTGTTGGCACAAAGAGATATGCACGTGTCCCATATATACAGTGTGCAGTACATGGGAGATGCTGAAATCATAAATATAATTTTATTTCCAAATACAAGCCTCTCTTAGTAAAATGACATTTTTAAAGGGAGAGCTGGAACAGGATTTTGGCTTGATGTCCTTCTGGAGGTATTCAGCAAATCAATTATGTTACTTGAAGAGGAAAGGAGGGAAGAAAGGAATAGGAGAAAGAGGAGGGATGTCAAGAGATGAGAAACAGTAGACAAGAAAGGAGAGAAAGAGATCTAGAGAAAAGAATGAGTTAAAGGGTGAATAAGGAAAGGATAGAAGGAGATAGGGGGGAAGTGATATACCTCACCCAGGCATGACCCCTCTCAGCCCCAGTGAGCTGCTCCCTCTGAGGGAGGCAGACGGCCCAGAGAAGGGGAGCAAGACGGGGACCATCCAGAGGTTGCAAATCAGATGCAGCACTAAAAACATAGCAACTGGGAGCAAGGGAGACAGAAAGAGGGGAGAGAAGAGAGACAGAGAATGCTGGGAGTTGAAGAAGAGGCAAAAAAAAAAATTAGGTTTAAAAAAAAAAAAAAAAAGTGAAGATGGATTTAATGGAGCAAGCAAGGAAGTCAGAGAAGAAATGCAGGAGGCAGAGAGAAAAATTGTTGAATGAAGACGGGAGCCGGTCAAGCCAAGAAAAGCATGTAGAATTGAATTAGGGGAGGGAGAGCCACCGAGCAAACCAAGAGGAGAGGACAGCAGGGGTGCAAGGAGGAAGAGGAGGACCATTACCCTTCGTACATCAGCCGTTACATCCCTTGGCGGCTGTCGGGGGGGGAAAAAAGAGAGAGGAAACATCACAGAGTGGATGGAAGGATTAGGATAATTGGAGAGGAGTAAGAAAGGGAGAGCAGATTCAGCGGAAAGAGGGGTTAAGACCAGACTTTATTTGGAAATACTGTTTGTTTTAACCTTCTTGGAGTAGCAGGTGGGTGTAGTTAGGAGTGCTGCTGGGGGTTGAAGGGTCTTGGAATGAGTTGAGAAGGCCCAGAGCTCGACAGAGTCTCTGAAACGTCAGGGATTATAGATATTGATTGTGTCCGCACTGTTACACTGTTGAAATGTGCGCCCAAGTATTCTAACTGTGGCCCTGGGTGACATTTGTCGTAGTGTCTGAGAGTGTAGTGTTTCTGCTAAGTTTTCCATTTTTATGATTAATAGTCCACATGACTTCATCAAAGTTGTGATGTTGTGGTCTAAATATTTAAAAAATGGTATGAATTATATGCTTTTTGACTTTTTAAAGATGATTTGCCTCAGGTTTGATTATACTCCCGGCCCATATTTTTCTTGGTCAGACCAGACAGGAAGCAACAACTCTTCCGCCACACGTGTTAAATGGGACTTAGAAAAGGCGATTTATCTGGAATTTCCTGATAACACATGAGGCAAAAAGATGAGGGAGTGGGAGAGAGCTTCAGACCAAGAACACAGTAATTGTAGCATTTGATCAGTGTCCAGCCGACACTAATATGTAACAAAGAGGTTGACATTCCAGTCTACAGACATGAATTTCTGACCTTTTCCTGAGCACTTTCAGTTAGCTGGCTTTGCCACATCATCAGTCATGTAATCATTTTTCTGCAAAGCGTCACATCGGCAGCTTTGCCTCACTTAACTACATGCAACTTGAGCTCTCTTCCTCCTCATCTTCCTCTTCTCATCTCCTCCTCTTCCTGTTCCTGTTTCCCAGCAGCCCGTATAGTTTTCCTGTTGCTGCTCCTCATCAATCGCCCACTGCCACAATGGTCTGCGACAGAGCACTGACAGGCCCGTGACAGGCCAGCCACCCGGACAGCCTGTCCCAGCACAGCCAGCTCATAATATGGGAGAAGACAAACAGACATGAACACAACTTACTTCCCTCCTCCCCAAACCTTGTTGGCGCCTGGCAGTGTGGCCCGTCTCTCTCCAGCCATAGAGCCTCTTTCTCTGAGGCAAAGCCACTGCTTGCTTACCTGCCTGCTGGCCAGGATCACATCCTCCCCCATCAAACTGTACAAACCTTTCAGCGTGGCTTCAGGGATGGCAATGTCAGTTGGTCTCTCAGTCCACTACTTTGGTCCAGACCGAAATATCTCAACAGATATCGATTGCCATTTTTTTGCACAGACATGCATGGTGCCCAGAGGAGGACTCCCACTGACTTTGTTGATCCTATGACTTCCTCTTGAGCCGCCATGAAGTTGACATTTGTAGTTTTAAGAGAAATTTCTCAGCAACCATCTGCTGGATTGTTGTGAAGTTTTGTGAAGTTTTTCAAACATTTATGTTCACCTCAGAATGAACTGTAATAACTTTGATCCCTTGATTTTCCATCATTAGATCAAACTTTCAATTTGTCAATCACTCTGGTTTATGACTAAATGCTTGCAGAATTAATGACAATCCCATGACAATCCCCTATGGTTAACATGCTGATGTTGCCATTTAGCTCAAACTACCACTGTGTCCAGCCTCACAGAGTCATTGGCATGGCTGCAGACTCTTGGTTTAGTTATTGTATCATTGCATTTAGTGGTTCCATGCAACTGCAGGGTTCGGTCCAAGTTCCCATTTGGATGTTGACTTTCATGATATTGCATTGTTTCAATAAGCTGTATTAACTAGGTGGCATGTGCTTATTATAGTTGTTTTCTCTTCTCTTGTGGTGTCGCCTTCAGCTCTGACAGCTTTGTTTCGCAGTTCATGCCAGGAGGCTTTCTATTGGTTAGCTTTTAATTTTTTGTGAAGATTTTTAACTCAAGTGCCAAACCATAAACCATCCATAAAGTTGTCCTTCTAAAACAATTCTCTAACCTTTAATCTGACTTTATGGTTTCTGACTTAAGTTACATTTTCAAATTAGAAAAAATACACTTGGTATTGGTACAAAATCCAATGTGTAATCGTCATTTTTGGGCCTTTTCTCAGTGGACTCTAATTTTATGGGAACATTTTGGATAATTAGGTTGCATTTATCAAATCAACAGATTCAAAGCTTGTATAATGACTTCAGATTAAACCGTCCACCCCAATGATCCAAAAAAAAGAATTAGTGACGGGAAAGCTTTGAGTAATTATATTCGATTTCTCTTCCAGTTTTGCTGTTGCCAGATACAGTGATTTGCTCATAATGCTTAACCCAGAGAGTACAGATTGGCTTTTTATGGCTGCAGTTGGCCGGTGAGCAGGAAGAATTTACATATGGCTGACGAGATTGCGGAACAGTCACACTTTGGTCATTAACCTCATTAGATTTATAGTGAACTGACCAGTTAGTTTACATGCTATGAGGACACACCATTACAGGAAGTGGGGAGCAAAAGAGTGGCGCCACCGTCAGACTCTAATATTTAATATATTGGTAGAAAAAGTGTGAAATTTCACAAAAAATAGAATATTCACACTATATTTTTGTCTTGGAGGCTCTCTAAAATATAAATGTCTGATTTTGCTCTTCTGCCCACCCACCCCACCTACCCCCTCTCTCCCTCTCTCTCTCTCTCTCTCTCTCTCTCACACACACACACCCACACACACACATACACACACACACACATACACACATACACACATACACACACACACGATCAGATGCCCCTTTACCTCTACTCAGAGTGCAATCTCAGGCTACTTCACCCCTGCATCAGCCTCTCGCTGTGGAGGCTGTTGTTTCTCTGCTCTGCTTTCCTTTCTTTACGTGTGACATTTCTCCTCTATAAGGAGCCTCAGAGTGGCCTTATCATCTTTGGCCTTTTTATCTGGCTCGCCTTTCAGCCGCAGTTTTCTGTGAACTCTCTTTTACTCACACACACACACACGTACAGATATACTCACATATGAAAAAATACACTCCATTATGATACATCAGTACTCACAGGATTTCAGCTTTCCATCCCCAGTGCAATGAGCGCACACGCAAAGTCTGACAGTGATACACAGTGATGCAGCTTTATCCTGTTTATTTTGCACGAACTGCGATTAATAACATGAAGAAAGAGAAAATAAAATAGAAATGTGAAGAAAGGCTTTGCATGCTTTAGCGCTCTTTGTTTGATAAGTCTGTGTTTGAGTTGACATGTGTGAGGTATTTGAAGAGCAGCTCTTTGCTGAGGCTGCCGTTCATAAGACTTATATTATGTTTTGTCTACCTGTACGCATGGCTTCACTTAACCACATAAAAGCTGAGTCAAACATGAGCTGATATGAAAAGCGTTTATAAATTCAAACCTCCTGACACACACTGACTTTAATACCTAATCCATGTTATAGAAAGAAAAAAGCAATGTGAAAATAATAAATGTTCTTAGAAATAAATTCTTCTGCACCAACTCCAGGGAGGTAAAAATGAGAAAGAATACTTAACATTTTGAAATATCTTATTTCTTCATCTCTCTTCATCTTTATCCATCTCTCTCTCTCTCTCTCTCTCTCTCTCTCTCTGTGCCTTGACTCTTCCTGTACACTCTGCCTCTCCAGTGAAGTGGCTGCTCGCAGGCCGTGACGCTGCCGACTCTATAACTGCTGTTGTGGCTCCTCAGGGCTCTTATGTGCTGGAGAATCATATGGGCCTACATTGTGTGCAATTGCAGAGGCACTTTCAGTCAATAACTCACATAGAGGAAGGTGTCCATCTTTCGAAACTGCATACTCCACTAACCAAGTTTAGGCGAGAACCATTATTACACAATACAAGCTAAATGATTGTTTTTGTTTAAACAACACCTTTGACTGGAGCTTTGAAATCACCAGTGGCAAATACACTATGGTACATGAAATCATAGTCCAGTTGGTGTTATCCTTAAAAAGGATGTCAGCATTTAACTCCATGTTAAACTGAAATAATGATTTGATTAAATCTCTTGTTGGCTGACTCACATACTCACTCATTCTATAGCTTATGGAAAAATAAATTAAACTAATCCTGACAAATCTCTCATAAAGAAACAAAGTGGTCCATGTGATTAGCGCTGTCACTTGACATGAGGTCCTGTGCCTACATGTGATTTCCTGTGTACGCAAGCACTATCCTCTGGGTATACTGTGTGCACAGTGCGCATGCCCGTGGTCTGCGGGGCTGTCTGTGTGCTGCAGTCCCGTCCAGTCTGCATGTCAGATCAACGTTGGTGGCAGAGCGTGAGCTGCCCAGAGGAGGAGAAAGTGAGGTGTTGGGGGACCGTGGTGCGGAGGTGGGAGGGTGGGATGGATGGGGGGGGGGGGGGGTTAGAGAGGAGAGATGGTAGAGATAGACATGGACGGCACGGACACAATGTCTAATGGCAGTTCCAGCTGAGAAAACAAAAATACCCGAGGAACACTAAAACCTGAGGGGTGAAAAATATGCAGGTCTGGCGAGAGGTCAGATTCCCCACCGTATCTAATTCAATTTTACAAACTGTAAGAAAACACGCTGCTGCTCTCCAAGCACTGGGGAAATGCGCTGCAGATATCTTCTTTTTACACTTCACAATCAAACTATTCTCGCATTCAAAATTAGTCCAAAACACTGGTGAGATAATGCCACTCACCTTTCAATCAAGTAAGTAAAATGAGTGAAATGGATGGCCTAGATAGCTAAAAATCCAGTTCAGTAGTAGGCTATTAATTTTTTTTTCTAAGGAAATGACTCAACACTAGATGGAAAGGATTGTTATTTAAACATTTATCAAAATCACAAGAAGCACAGATCAAGCAGAATTTCCACAGTTTATGAAACCCAATACTATATCAGAACGATATTTTTCTGTAAGTGGAAAACATAGTGAGCGACTCAGGGCTTGTATTTTTTCATACTGGATTTGCATTGCATTAGGTGTTTTATTGAAAAGGCAGCTCATCCTAAGTGATGATAAACTTTGTTCTTATTCAGCCTGGTTTTAGTGTTGGATTAGTGGGACTAGTGGGACACAGTATCTTGTGCTGAATGTTTGAAGAGGCCACAACATGCTGCAGAGAGCTGCAGTCTTGCTGGTGGTCTGCTCAAGCCTGGTAAAGACATTAGTGCAGCATTCTGGGAGAACGGGGAGTCCCATAGACAGCGCTCACTTCTCTAAATAAACATTAGTCTTAAAAAGTTTGGCCCCACGACCTCAGCATGATCGCATTTCACTCTGGATAGTAAACTTCCATTTTATCGCGAGGTTTTCCCCCTACTTTTCGAAAACACACTTTCACGCCGAAAAAGATTAGATGTCAACTTAAACAAAGTTTCATTTTCACCTTTCCTAAGGGACACGAGAGGCTGCTGTGTCCTTGGTATTTCTTATATCACACCCAGAGCTGACTTTTGTTGAACTTCACTGATTTACCTCCATGTTTTGAAGTTAAAAAAAAAAGAAAAGAAAAATAAAGCACAATCTGGACACCAGTGCCTATGATGGTTTTTTTTTTTTTTTTTTTTAAAACACACACACAAATAAAAAATACTTATTGTCCGTGCACCTTGTGAAAAGGCTTGGTAACTTGATGTGGGGAACATTTGTAAGGAGAAGTGATAAAAGAAATAATGATAACCAGCATTTCTTGGAAGAAAAGGTTATGTTTTCTATTTTTAACCCGTCGTCAGTTTATGGTTGAAAAAAGTAAAATGCACTTTTAGTCAAGAATCAAATGGAAAAGGCGATTCCAAAGATTTTTTTATAGACGTTCAGTTCAAACAACATAACATCGCCTTCTACATTGTAAACTCAGAGAATCACTGATGAATTTAATTGAACCCATAAAGGCATCCTAACATCTATTTAGTGAAACAATTAATCTGCGGCACTGCTTAAGAAAACGACACGCGAGTAACATTTATACTCTAATAA
This sequence comes from Seriola lalandi dorsalis, assembly GCF_002814215.2. Classification (NCBI taxonomy): domain Eukaryota; kingdom Metazoa; phylum Chordata; class Actinopteri; order Carangiformes; family Carangidae; genus Seriola; species Seriola lalandi. Next base: position 781,105 of record NW_019524820.1, on the reverse strand, counting down.
AACCAATAGGCTAATTATGGAGTATAACAAATGGATCAGGCCGCTGCCATTAATCTTAGTAGATCCTGGCTGTGAGTCTAATGCGCTGGCATCAAAGGTCAGATGGAAGATCCAGTGAAAGCGCCCGCATGGCACAAGTGAGAGCAGCCGGCAGCAGCTGCGCCTCTCTATCAAAGACACGCTGCTGCCTTTGCTTCTCTGCGATCCCGGTAAAGCCACACCGAGGACACGGCTTGATAAGCGCGAGTCATGCGGCCCAATGTGAGGTCCAGGGACCACCAGGGGACGCTGAAAGGCATTCAGTAGGACCACACGGAGAAAGAGAGGCTGTAGTTTAATTTCATTAGATAGTAGCGCTGCGAGTGAATGTATAAAGTTTTTGGATTATATGGTCTCAGCGGTCATATGTTGATTTTACCTCACACCAGCGATGGAAATAGGGGGAGCCAGAGGGCGTCTCAGCTTCCCTAAATAAAACCACCTGAGCTCCCATCAGTGTAATACAGTTCAAGTGTGAGGGTCAGAAAACTGTAACAATTCATTTTTGATGAGTTTCTGCTCCTGCATGAAGGACATCTGAGGTTATGTCAATAGAAGAAGACAATATATTTCCTCAGTGTTTCTATGTACAGTATGTGGTCAGTGATAACGGAGAGGTTTCAGATTGTTTGCCAGTACTCAGTAGTCACATTGTTAAGATTTTATTGTTGTTTTTCAATCTGAAACGAGCGCGCTCCAGCTCTGCCTGTTATCTCCTGTAGCTTTTGTGCAAATCGTATCGGCGAATGGATCAAGACACCAAGACATGCCTTATGTGTTCTGGGCTATATCTGTTATCATGGCGGGGTGCTTCTGTAGCCTGCTGGGTCTGGTATTTAATTTGTGCGTAATTTGGTGACAGATCAGGGCGCTGATGTGACTCATCATCATCGCACAGCTTGTGTTAACAGCCAGAGTGCATGTGAATGTCTGTATGTTTTCATCGTCATGTCAATCAGGTGCACCTACAACTGCACGCACACTGCTGTTGTCTGCTCTGTGTGAATGAAAAACAAGTAAAGTACAAGTAAAGCGCACTGTATCGTCAGGCTTTTTGTCAATCGGCGTAAGAGTTTCCAAATGTGCGCACCGGTCACGTCAGACAGAACCAAAGCCAGATTTTAATTAATGCACCGCTCCACCCCAAAACAATTTTATAATCCGTGCATTTAAAATGGTATTGGCTAGTCATTTTTTTTCTTTTTCGTCCAGCTAAAAAACACCATCTAGACTTTACAGTAAACACACATCCCCACTCTTCTAAATGAAGGTGTAGCATCACCTGCTATCAAATTCTGGTGATCTTTGCAGGATAACATCTGCAGTCATTAATACCCTTGCAGTATGTGTATCCATGATACTGTGCGTGTGTGAGTGTGTGTGAGTGGGAGAGAGAGAGAGAGTGAGTGAGTGTCCATGCACGCGCACGAGCCTCCTCGTCTTTTTTTTCTGCAGCAGGTGTTCGTTTAGTGTGTCAAAGTCGGAGGGGCGAAGATCTTCCAAAGTTAATATTGTGTTTCCAGAGATGATGGGGAGTTCACTGTCCTCGATTTATTTACACATTCTAAATTAATTAAGCGAAGGATTCCTCTGTCTGTTGCAAAAACACGGAGGCTGGAGGGAGACTGGGAGCAGCGAGGGGAGGCTGTGATTTATAGCCGCGGTGCAGCTAGGGCCGCGACTCGCCTCCCCTCCAGGCCGGGGAGCCGCGGAGCGGGCCAACATTCCTCTGTGGGGGCGAGGGGGCTCGTCTGCCGTGTGCACATAGAGAGAGACGGGATAAGATATATACCTAGAAGTGAAAGAAGTGTAAAAGCGTTGTAGCAAACGCACGCTCGTGGCTCCAATAGTCGCTGGTTTATGAGGGGAAAGCCTCAGTGTGACAGAGGGACCGGAACGAGGACTTTGTGGTCAAGTGTGTGTGTGTGTGTGTGTGTGTGTGTGTGTGTGTGTGTGTGTGCGTGTGTGTGAGAGAGAGAGAGAGACAGGGTTTCCAGAATGTCCCCAACACGTAAAATGAGAGTTGGCTGTGTTTTCATTATTACACACTCCAGAGTTTCCCAGTTGCACTTTTATAACTGTGTGTCAGTCAGACTCTGCTGTTTGGTCTCTTTCATTGTCCTTTGGAACAAAGTCTTAGTAGAATTAATTATTTGAAGTGTCTATAGGCCTACAGTTAATTTCAGTGGGACTAAAACTTAGGTCTGCCACTATCCATGTTTATTCCCATTATATTGATGTTACAGCCCATATTATATTATATTATATTAGTTATGTAGACAGTTAGTGAAGAATGGCTTTTAACAATTTTTCTTGACGAGCGTGACCTTGAAGACCATCGTGACATCATGCACACACACACAGACACACACACACACACACACACACACACACACACACTTGGTGTCAGCACACCCTCTTTCTTTGTGTCCTTCAAGACACTGCAGTGCGAGATGCATCGATTACAGACATAACATTATTGGCAAGTGAAAGACTGAGGTTGAACGATTTAATTTAATCCCCTGCTGTCGTGCCCTGTTTAAGGAGAGAGCCCAACGAAAATGTATATAATGATAATAATCAAAATAATGATAATAATGATAATAATAATAATATTTGTAATAATGAGGTCTTACTATAATCACTGTCTGTCATTTCTAGGATTTTCCCGGGAAATCCTAAAAGGATCAAATATTTAGAGTGAAGAGAAGAGATAAATCTAAATTTATGTTGACATCTAACTCTTTAAATGAATTATAATGGCACGAAATACGTGTTTAAAGCTGCTTCCTGCCCAAACAGGGCACATGGAAACGGTTAGAAAGAGATTGGAAATGCCTTGAAATTTATGAATGTGTTTGTGGTGACTGTTGAGTCATTTGGCTGTCACTTCACATAACACTCAGGCCTCATTTCGTCGGAGAAAACGTCACGAAATATGACGAATGTCGTCGTGGTGCCTATAAAGACTCACTGTCCGGTGCTGATCCTGCGGGTGGTCTGGAAGTGACAACCGGAACCGAGAGCTGCGTCTGTACCAAGTATAACGATACATAAGCGGCGGTGATCTCCCATTAGGACCTACATGAAAAATGAACGGACGTCTTGTAAGACGCGCTCCGGATGTCTAATGTGTTCAGTGTTTGTGGTGGTTTGAGGAAGAGCAAGTTCCAGGTCGATTCTGGTCACAAGCCTGTAATCTTACAGCATACACGAACAATGCTGCTGCGCATTTGATCCGAAAATCCGTACAAATGGGTTCAGTCTCAAGTCGTCCATTTTCAAAGCCTGTGCCTTTGGCTGAACCTCTCCATGGCAGATCCAGTGTGTGTGTGTGTGTCTCCCGCTCTCTCTCTCTCGCTCTCTCTCTCTCTCTCTCTCTCAGTGTATGTGTGTTATGCTTTGTATGTAGTGATTTTTATTGGCTTAGTTTTCGTTCCTGCCGTTACTTAAACGTTTTTTTAACCAGCTCTGCAAACGCTTCATGTGGATTTTAATGGACTGATGCGGTGCGTAATGACTCCCTGTCAGGGCGGGTTGTGCGGAGAAAACTTCAATAGTCTGCTAATGTTTTTTCCACCTCATTTACTGTGTAAATTATATATGCAGGATATCAATTAACGTCGCGGATATAACGGGGGAAAGGCTGGAATCAAAATGATTTCTCCAGTCCCGATGCGATATTTATCAATTGCCCAATTTGCACTAACAAGATGAGAGAAAGAGAAAGAAGGAAAGAAAGGCTGGTCCTGGATAAAGAAAGTAGTCATGTGTTGGTTTTCGTTTCAAAGACTTTCAGTGAGCTGTGCTGAGGGAAAACAGAGGAGTCAGCCCTCCCACCCTTCATCCTTAATAATCATCTGTCAAAACACCCACAAACTAATTTAACCATTTGCACACAGATCTGGTGAATAAAAGAGGCTTTACACCCCCTTCTGTCTGGAAACATGTGCTCCAACAACTCTGAAAAAGACCAATGGGCCTGTTTTCTGTGGCCGGACGAGTCCCACTGCTTCTTTTATATGTATTCCGAGACAACACAGATGACATGAAAGCGGAGCAAACCGAGGGCCTTTTGAGAAGATTGCTTTTCAGGGTCCCAATGTGTGTGTGTGTGTGTGTGGCTGGCTGGTCTCACAGGGGGACCGCTCGCTGTGCGCACATTCACTCCCTTGGGCCAGGGGTCCACACTGACAACATCAACAAACGGCCAAAAAGCCGCATTATGGTGGATTAGGAGCCTGATGAAAAATGCTGCTACAAATTAGCAACGAAAGCCCAAAAGACCGTGGGTATATCCTTGTTCACTTTCAATTACAGACCGCCGAGGCCTGCTAACGTCCCCCATTCATTTAGGGCCTTTGTAACTGGCTAGAATGGTCCTTTACAAGCGAGCAAGAGCCACACAAGAGGAATACTTGCCCACTGTTGCGTGATATTCATGACTGTTATATACATCAAGTCGTATTTAAAATATTTCAACAGAATTTGTGTGCCGTTTCTCACACCTACAAAGTCTTCATTTACTGCATGCCAAACAGACTGAGCTGAGTTTGTCTGATCCCCTCGTTGCAACTGCTCAGTGTTCACACCTCAATTCATTATAATTAGGAGCAAGAATGAATATTGAGATTTGGCTTTAAAGTGTAAATAGTTAAATGGAGAATTTACTGTCACCGTGTGCAATCGTTCAAATAAGTGATGAAGTCCTGCAACATACATGTCAAAATGTTTGAGACCTGTCAAAACAATTCGTTTTACAAGTTAGATAAATAAATAAAAAGGTTTACAAAAACAGCATATAGCCTGATTTAAGTTGATTCAACTCATGTGCTGCTTTTTTAGTCCGTTAGCCTGTAGGTTTGTTTTGTTTTTTTTGTTTGTTTTTTTTTTTTTTACATTTCTGACGCCTCAACTTTCCATGCAATAAAAAAAAAAATAAATAACGATTTTTTTTTTTTCAAATTCACAAACATTTATTATTCTTGTCATTACAACAAAAAATGACCTATGAACATTTAGGTGTCTCTCTCTATTGGCAACACATGACATACTGTATGCTTCACAGATTAAATTGTGAAATAGATAAGGAACGAACAACAATTAAAAGGTTGAGAGAGGTAATGCGCTCTTTTTCATATATATACCAAAACCACACAGCCTACGTGTCCAACAACATGAAATGATATTGTCACAAATTCACCATGTAGAGGAGATTCGAGGGGGTGGGTGGGTGGAGAGGGGTGGGGGGGGCGATAGTGGGAAATGGTTATTTTTCTGTCAGAACCCACTCCCCCCGACCCCCACCCCCCTTTATCTCCATGTGCTTTCTAAGTAAAACCTGAGTTTGCCGTCTCTTGTCAGCCATATGTCAACAACAACAGTGCCATTTTCTCACGACGCAACAAAATAAAAAACAATATAAATCATAATAAAATTCTCAATTATATTTAAAAAAAAAAAACAACAACAAAAAAAAAACTCGTAAATCATCCCCGTAGCCATGGGTGACACCTTTTAACTTATAAAATAACAGGATCATTTTCTTTTTCCTTCCACTGTCAGGTGAAGGCCACAAGCCAGATTACAGGCCAGCATTGTTTTTAAAAAGATCCCTCCGAGTTTCTCTGGTTTTTGTCTCTCAATATTATACACATATTTACAAGTCATAAATAAACCTTTCTCTCCTCTTACATCGTTAGGAGAGCCAAAACACGCAATAATGTTCAGCCTACCTTCACATAGGACGACGCCACAATTGGCTTTTTAATAAAAGATTTTCAGCGGTCCATTTTTTGTTTTGTTTTTGTTTTTGTTTTGTTTTTAGAAAGGACAAGTGTTCATATTCGGGGTTTTGCTGGAAAATGTCTCGCTCTGTGGAGCAGGGTGTAATATGCTGTCCTGTGATAGGTTCAAATGACTGGAAGCAGAGGCCAGTGCTGGGGTCAACATGGCCAGGATCTGAGCCTGGCTGCCCGGCTGCGCGCTGTAGGAAGAGGCGGTGGAGTTGGCCGCACCGATGATATTGTCAATGGAGAAGGAAGGCCGACTCGGGGTGCTGGAGTCCGTCTTGAGAGGTGGCAGAGACGGGCTTAGTTGGGGATAAAAGGGCTTTCTTAAGTCGGCCCCTAAAAGGGTGGGCAGGGGATGCGGCGCAGGAAATATGGAGGCTGATGAGGGCAAGGTGCAGGGGGCGTTAGGGAACGGGAATGAACCACCTGTGTGGTGTGGGTGATACGGGTTGTGAGCTGCGTGGAAGTTCTGCAGCTGAAGTCCATAGTTGTATCCATACGGACCGTATCCAAACCCGGGTAGGAAGCCACCGGAGTCCCTGAGGATTTCATTAGTTTGGTGCCTCTTGAAGCGCTTCCTCCTGCGCAAGAAGCTCCCGTTGTCGAACATGTCTGCGGAATCCGGGTCGAGGGTCCAGTAGTTGCCCTTTCCTGGGTTGCCGGGCTCCCGTGGGATTTTCACGAAGCAGTCGTTTAAGGAAAGATTGTGGCGAATAGAGTTTTGCCACGCAGGGAATTTCTCCCGGTAGTAAGGGAATCTGTTGCTGATGAACTCGCAGATCTCACTGAGAGTGAGGCGTTTCTTTGGGCTCTGCAGGATGGCCATGGTGATAAGGGCGATGTAAGAGTAAGGTGGCTTCACAAGTGCACTTTTTCTGGGCTTGTCCCCAATCACGGTCCCGGCGTCTGCGCTGGATCCCATCTGGTCTGACGGGCAGTCGGAGCTGCTGAGACCGGGAGAGGAACTCCTCTCGGCCGCGTTCTGGGAGTAATTATCGTCCGAGTCATTGTCCAAGTTGAACTCGTGGTGAATGTACTTTCCGTCCTTTCCGACGGATATGTCACCCCCAACCACATCGATGTCCACATCTTCGGACAATGCAGAGCTGTCGGACATATCCGTCCCTAAAGTCATCCTTGGAGACGCCGCTTCTCTTCCCCCTCTCTCCCAGATTTCCTCCTCCTGTGGTCCGGTGAGGCTAATGAGCGAGAGCGCGCGCACACTCTCTCCCTCTCCCCCTTACAACCACACCAGACTTCTGCTGCAGCTCTATCTCCAACTACTGAATGCACACATGGCTAGAATATATTCAAAAGATAAATAACTCTTTGACCTGTGGCTTTGGTGTCTCCTGGTCGTCCGAGGCTGGTCAAGCAGGGCCGTGCGAGGTTCTCATCGAGCAGAAAACTTCGGGTTTTTAGGCGTAAAAAAGACAGTCGAAGATCATCGATCTTGCACCGATACACACTTGGGTTGTCTTCAAATGCGATGGTTTCCGTCTGTGATCAGTTTGTGCTGTAGGTATTTAAAAGTCTACTTTTGGATATCCAAGTGTCTTTCCAAAATATCTTTTACGCACGGGATTGGGTAGGTATCCAGCCAGACTGTCACTCTATCCTCCTTAGCTTTCAAAAGGTATTTATAGGACCACGTTGATCACGTGGTCTTTGAGTCACTGTTACCAGGAACTGGACGAGATCACCCTACAAAAAGTCATATGTGGAGCAGCTTTTGAATCTTGAAATCATGTTTGGTTAAAAAAAAACAAACAAACAAAAAAAAAACACATAGCCTAATAAACCTACACTTTACAGGAGGATAATATGCTATCGGTTGTTTTCACGCATATTAAGTTGTTTAAGAATTTCAAGTTTTTATTTACTAGGTGGAGATCTCCTTTATTCTGTACTTCATCAATATATCGATAATCTATTTCAAAATAGGAATTTGAAAAAAACAAAAACCATTAAAAGCAAGAAAAAAAAATCTAATTGACAACCGATTTAAGACATTTCTCATTTACTCCTTTGAAATGCAAGTTTATTTCTGAACACGAGGTTACGTGACTTATTTAAATTCATCTAAACTCATCTAAATTGACCATTTTCTTACAGTGTGAGAAAAGTATAAGGTGTACAACGATGATGGTGACTGAGATATTTATGAAACAGCCCACAAACACAATCGAAGTTTATAGGCTAGTGAACATTTTTATAGTGTATTCAAATTTTCCATTTGTTCATAATATAGTTACAAGTGAGTAATTATTAAAATGTATGAAAATACATGCACTCATGAATATAATGACACAGCTGGAAAGGTAAATCCGATTATTATTTTTATTGTTATTATTATTATTATGAGTATTGTTGTTATTATTAGTATTAATAGTAATAATTATTATGAACCATTATTGATAATATTAATAATAATAACTAGGCTACATTTCCATTACTTGTCAAATACATTTGTTCACAGAATCTGCCAAATAAAAATGCAGTTTATAATTGATAGCAGGATGTTGCAAAATTCACTAAAATAGGCCTATTAACACTATTTTCGTTTGACGATTAACCTAATTGAGGGCTATTTCTAATTCTTGTTTGGAGTTTAAACATGTGGATCTGTAAACTGAGTCTTTATTTAAGGTGTTAAATGAACCGGCTATACAAACGGAGCTTTGCACGAGTCCATAGTAAATTGGTTAATTTGGGCGTATTGAATTTTGGCCAGTAGCCTAATTCCCTGATCACTTCTCACGGGTTTTGTGTTTTCCTTGTCAAGAAGTCACAACATTATCCATCTGCATTTTCTGCGTTATTCACAAGGGCGCACAGGGGCACAGTCAGCTGCAACCTGCTCCAATTCGTCTTCGTCATGGAGAGAAAGGCCAGCAGATGACAATGTGTAATGCGTCTGTAATGTGTGCGGGTTTTATGTGGAGCAGGCGGACATTCCAGTTCATTACGCTGCAGAAACTCCGACTTATTGTAATGCGTTTACATCAGCACCCCATTCACCGTGTGGGTCCAACAATATGCTGCCTGTTATACGTTTTGCGTTTATTTATTTATGTTTGACTTATTAGAGAACAACAGAGTTTCCATACAGTATATCTGCATTGTTTTATATATAGGCTATATATATATTCATTGAAGGAAACGCCTGTTCCACTGAGAAATCAAGTTGAAGTGAAGCAGGCGGCACCTTAAATCCCCTGCCCTGACTGAGTCCTGTGTCCTTTCAAAATCTGAGACTTGCCTGACAACTGTCCGTCAGGCCTGACACATTTACTTTCTCGGGGGTCTCACACGCAGCACACATAATTAGATATTTTTCCCTGTCATTCATTTTTGTGCCAGAGGGTCTTTTTCAATACAAACACATGCCCACGTTTTATTCATTTATTTATTCATTTATCTATTTACTTGACCTCTCACAGTGTCTTCTGCAACAGGGACCACAGACGTAATGAGCTGCATGACTTTCTCCGATATGAAAAACTGTCATTCTTTATGCACAGACTTGTTGATTATGTGCTGTAGGCCTATTAGAAGTCAGTGTTGCATATTTAACAGTCAGTCAATAAAAGATGGACTGAGCGGCCCGTTCAAAAATAAATATTTATGTGTAAAGAATATTAGATACAAAAGTGTTATATGCATTATTTTTTATTATTATTATCAAGAAAATTACTTGTACGTATTTAATGTTGTTGTGGCATATGACTGAGAAGTCTTTAGGCTATTTAATCGGGGTTTTTTTGTCAAATACATTTTTCGAATTATTAAAATTTGATTACCTACAATACGTAGGCTACACGGGATATTTCAGGTTCTTCAAGGTTCCAAAGGTTTAATAGGGATTTGGTTGTTATGAGCCGTGACCTGCCCCGAATGGAGCGGCTTCTTGTTACTGCAGTTCGTGGTGATGAGGCGCCCTCTGCTGTTACCAGAGTCATAAGAATCACAGTCAGGTCCTATGTACACAGGGAAATAGTACAACTGAAAACCTAAAGGCTGCTGAGGGGTTCTGACATAATGAGAGATGAGCAGGTTAAGTCAACTAGCAATTATTTGTTAATAAAATGCAGTAAACTTCTTATCTGTGTGACCCAATAAGAAACATCATGGTCATTTATGAAGTATAGAAATTATTAACTAGATGCAGAGGTATTCATGTACCTCATAGTACCTATAGAGAATTCTGGGTGTCAGATAGATTGTGAGAGCAACATTATGAAGCATAAACAAATGTCCAATAGAAGATTAGGGGTTGGATTAAGGGAGCAGACTGTGACTTTGTGACTCTATACATTCACCAGTGTAAGACGAGGCTATAGTGCCAAATGAAACAAAAATTACCATGATATTTAGGAAGCCCAGAGTGCATCAAACCTACACAGGAGCACCTGAATATCTTGATTATCCGCTGTTTCTCATTCATTCTGGTGATCTATGAACACTGAAGCTACACCAGCTGCCTGCTGAAGCCAGTTTTGAGTTGCAGGAGGAAACACTCACTTTAAGTTGTAGATGATATTCGTGTATTTTAGCATTTTTGTTGTCTTTCAGATAACTGGACAGATATGACATCACACTGAGACGTTTTCCAGCATGGTGTAGTTTGTTGAATAAGGTTAGAAATTGCAATATCCCAGTTTTGAAGCCAGTACAAAATATTTCTTTCAGAGTCTTGAGTCCAGGTTGTGCACATGAAAAGGTGACGCAATTTTCATTTCATTATAAAAAAAAAAAAACATAAGAAACAAAACCTGATATAGAGCCAACTTTCAACCAGCTTCTTAATATTTCAAATTCTGCATACATTTCATCTTTGCATTAGTGCTCATTTGGAACTGCACTGTACCAATGACGATCTCAGAAAGCCATGGTTTCATACGTCACAAACCTAAGGAACAAATCCTGTCAACTTTCGGGGATGGGGGGCGGGCAAAGTAAACCTGAAAACTTGTCAGTACAGAGAGCAAGAGTTTGCATTAGCACAACCACTAACACTGTGTCCGCCACTGCCAGTCACAAGCTAACAAACAACCTAAACAAATAAAAGATGCTAACTGTGCTAACCGTCCTGATATGTATAGGTGCAGATTTTGGTGCACTGCAGACTCCTCATCTGAGTCTGGGTCTGACTGAGACTCAAACATGTTTGGCTGAGTCTCTCTGATGTTTCCCTTTAACAAACCATCTCCACATGCACTGCTCCTTCACCAGTCAGTCTATCGCAAGCAGCAGTGGTGGGCAAGGTACAAGGCCTGATCCAGAATTTCTCAATGAGGAAGTAAGAGTAGATGTGCTTCCGTCTTCTCTATCATGTAGGATATCTGATTTCAGTATTCCATTTTCAGTCTTTAATACTTTAAAAGATGAAATGAAGATTGTTTTGAATAATAAAGTCTCTGAGGAAACAAAAAAAGTAGATGAGCTTCCAACCCCTTTTCAAAGTTTTCTGAGCTACTTTTAACTTGGAAAACCCATGTTAAACAAAATATTGATCAGTATTTTTATATAGTATTTTTACGCATGTTGATAGAGTGAATTAGGTATTTTTGTAGGCCGACCCAGAAGTTGCCTTCACCCTGATTCCCTTAACAAAAAGCCAATGGGATTTTACATTGGCTTTTGGATTAGTGCAGGAAATAAGCTCTGTGACAAACAAAAGTTTTTAATAGTTACGCATTTTGTTCAGCATGATAATCTTCACAAATGAACACCACTTTTATGACTTTTGAAGCCTAAATACAACCACCAGATTTAAAAAGCTAACGTTAGACTATAAACAAACTACATCACAGTCAGATGACTTAAAGGTCGCCACTACTAAACTTCCAACTTGTAGTTTGATTTGGCATTTACCTCTTCTACAAAAGCCTTATCTCACAAAGTCAGTAATAGTTTGAAAAAGCACGAGTATAAATACAACGAGACCATAAAGGCGGACTGGCGAGTGGATCAGTTTTCATGTGATGACGTTTAACGTCCCATTTAGCCACTTGTTAGCAACCAGCCTCTTTTAAGACTTCAGCCATCTAACCGTAAACCCATTCAAACAACTCATAGACTTCAGGATGAGGGAAGCGGATGTGTTAAAATGCTGAATACTCAGGACTCATTCCTGCAGCTCTCTATAAACTCACTCCAATTCTTCAATTAACAAAAGCAATTCTTTGGAAAATCGCTCATTTAAGTATGAATTAAGGAAGCAGAAAACCATGAATTCAGTTCAGCAAAATGCATTAAAAAAATTAGATTAAGTCTTATTCTGTGTAATTTGTATCCAACCAACTTCATTGTAGGTATAAAAAAAAAAATAGCATTTGGAACATTGTTACCCGCTTACTTACAATGTTGACCAGCATCAGTGCAATTAATCATCATCACAACAAACTTACAAACTGCAAATGTAAAAGAGTGTAAATAAACCCAGAGACTGAATATCTCTTGCTTTTGCTTCCATCTAGTGGTGGGTATTTCTGCTTGGAGCAACTGTTTGATTCTTTCACTTTCATCAGCAATTCAGGGTTGAATCAACATCCTTCACCTATAATGACCAGGCAGCTGTTGCAGGCTGTCAGACAGAGGTAATGAGGTTTAGCTGGTTATGTGCAGAACCCACACTTTGAATTTGTCCTGACTACCTGATTTGATATATCTAATAGTTCCCAGGTCATGACATATGTGGGAGAAGGTTGGACTTACTGTTTGGTCTTTGTGCTGTTCCACCTCACTTACCCAGAACTCTTCGTGCTGACTGCTTCAGCCTGTTTGATCCTGTGTGCATGGTTGGATTGACCCACCAGGTGGCCCTGGGGCAACAATGTGCTATAGGCCTGCTGCAAAACGAAGGAAGAACTGTAGCTGGGGCTCCATATACAAGTTTGATTATGATACAACCCTTGCTGATTGTATCATGGACCCTGCAAAGAGATTGTAGCTTAACCTACATCATCCAACCCCTCAGATGCATCAACAATGGAAAGCCAAATTATTGATAGTTGACAGCTTGATCACCCGAGAAAAAAAAAAAAATTGAGATTTTTATTATTAAATAAAAATAAGTTTATATTTTTATACATTTCTGTAAATCTCTCTATCTCTCTCCTTTTTCTTTTTCTTTTTTTTTTTTACTTCTGCTTTAAACTTTTAAATATATTCAAGAAAAAGTAACTGCAGGATGCACAGTCATGAAATTACCTCTCCATGATGGAAAAGATACCATTGAAGCACTACAAAGGACTAAGTAGTAGGCCTATTTTTTTTTAACCAAAAACCAACCGACACCTTCTTTTCTTCATTTCCACACAACCTCAGATGAGAAACAACTTTTATAAATGTACGGCTTCAGCAGTTGACTATAATTAATGTGCAGTTGTTATTTTCATTTTCAACAGAAAACAAACTAAAAAACAAATTGAATTCTTAACAACAACTATTGATAAATAGTTTGATAACCAGTGAACAATCAGTAGATTTGTTATTCCGGCTCCTCAAAGAAAAAGTGAGTGAGCACTGAAAGGGTAATATCACATGTGCATCCATCACCTTGAAACAAAAAATGTTTTTAGGAACATAAAACTGATATATATAATATTCATTTCACAAGTAACATAAATGCATTATTTTTAAATTAATGAAGATGTTTTAAATAAGAACTTCATATGTTGGAATTCAAATAAAGGAACTAAGTATGAAGAAAAATAAATTCACCCTTTCCATTTATGTTAGGAGTTAAACTGAGGCAGATTTTTTCTAAAAAGATATCTAAGATAAAACAGAGACTTTAGTACAAACTGTAAAAATTACAAATCTCATTTGTACATCTTTTACTCAGTCATTGTGTTGTTGGTATTCTCTCAGTTTTGACAGAAGGCCTGTAGCTCAGGTTTTAAATCTGGTGAACATTTTGCATGTTTTGTTTTTCATGTGTACACAGTTTGAGTGTCAGTAAATGTGGACAATTCATAACCTGGGATTGTTGTTCTATTTATAATTTTACAATGTGTTCTTTATTTCTAAATATTTACTGGGTCTAATTTATACATCTGCTCACGATATATGCTAAGGGGGGGGGGTAGGCTTTTGATTGCCATCTACAAAAACAGGGCCACTAATTTCATGTTTACCTTGTGTTAGGTAATAAACATCTAAATTTGCTTTACAACAGGCCAATATTTAAATATTTCTAATGTCTGAATTTTGAGGTAAAGACTAGGCTAAAAATCATTTAAGTATGAATTTATTTATTTATTTATATAGGCCTATATAGTAGATATTGATATGAGAAACTAAACATATTTAAATTGTCACAAATAAAAACCACATTTATTTAAAAAATGAATTTATTTTAGACAATCTGACTTCACCAATATCAACACATTTCTTTTATTAAAGTTTTTACATTATAACAAACTATTTACATGACAAACAGCAGACTTGGATGATATAACAAATGCATGTAAACTTAAAAAACAAACTCTAAAACACAGGCAATATGAAAGAAACGTGTCACAATAAAATACATTAAACTCTGAGATACAGTCATGGAATGTGTCAAACGGATCTAAATGGCTTTACACCTATTAATAGGAATGTTTTGCATGAGGCTCGGTCATTTTCTGTCATTTCGTTTCTAATGTTGGCAAAAGTAAATCAAATTCTTACAGGAACATTTGGTAACATAATAGTGGGCTATTTTGGAACATAGGCCTTATTTGGCTAAAATATCCCAATGATTTTCAGATAGGGACCTTTTAATGTTATGAAATTAATTGTTTCCTTTCATATGAACTCATTGAGGCCATGTTTCTTTAATGTGGGACTTTTAGTGGCCTATCGGTCTATTCTGTAATTAATTTGGATTTTTTTTTTTTTAGCTGACAAAGTTTCACATATACCGGTCTAATCCTGATGCAAAGTTGGCTTGTCTCATGTAGGTGTTGTTGTAGGAGTTCATGGGGCTGGAGAGGCCCAGCAGCTGCTCCGTGTGGTCGGCGCAGGAGTTCGGGCGCAGGGCCGGCAGGGAGAGCCGGTTGCTGGAGCAATAAACTTGAGAGCTCCCCGGGGAGAACCCGGACTGGGTCATGGTTGGCAGGTTAGGAGGAGAGGCCGAAGAGGAGTAAGGGTACCCCGCGGCCAGATTGGAGGTGATGTTCCCGCTGTTTCTGCTCAGCATGTTCGCCGAGGGGTTGACTGTCTGGTTCTGGAAGCACGCTGACGGGTCGGTGCCGGTGACCGAGCAGCTGGAGGTCATGGTGCCCAGGTCACCCGCACCCAGCCCCAGCGCTTGAGTGTTGAGCTCTCCCCCCGGGCCGCTCTGCTGACTGATGATGTTATCGATGCTGAACATGCGCGGCTGTCCTTGGCCGACCCCGGCGGAGGTCTGGTAATGATGCAGCATGGCGGGATGTGGGGATGTGGCTGTCAGCTGAGAGCCATAACCAGACCCTATTCCAGCGTACAGAGTGTTTGGGTACGAGGGCCTGCCCATTGGAGTTGGGGTAAAGGCGCTGGAGCTCTGCATGTACCCGGGGTAAGTGCTGACATCTGTGCGCTTGAACCTTTTCCTCCTCCTCAAAAAGCTCCCGTTGTCAAACATGTCCTCAGCTGCGGGGTCTAAAGTCCAGTAGTTGCCTTTACCTGGTCTGCCGGGCTCCCGGGGGATCTTCACAAAACAGTCGTTGAGGGTGAGGTTGTGGCGGATGGAGTTTTGCCACTTCTTCGAGTTCTCCCTGTAGAAAGGAAAACGTTCCATGATGAACTTATAAATGCCCCCCAGGGTGAGCTTCCTCTCGGGGGAGTTGGCGATGGCCATGGCGATGAGAGCGATGTAGCTGTAGGGAGGTTTCCCCCTCTGGACGGGCCTCTTCCTCCGGCGGCTCCCGGTGGGCAGGTGCTCCTCAGTCTGGCCCAGAGCGGCTCCATCCTCCGTGCTGGGGCTGTTTCCTCTGGGCTCAGACTTGATCAAAATATTGTCCTTTGACCGGGCCTGCAGCATCAGAGGCGGCGGAGGCAGCGGCGAGTCCAAGCTCACATTTGGAGACAGGACAACAGGACTTGCCTCGGAGGGCGAGTGCTGCGTCTCTGCGGTCATGTTGCACATGCCAGAGAAGTAAGAATAATTTGCCAGATTCATAAAAGAAACAATGAAATGCTCTTCTCTTTGTCGAAATAATCAGCTGGGGGGGAAATGCCCGTAAGAGAAAACGCGTTAGGTACGAAGGCTTTTGTTTTACCAGTGGCTGGTTCCCTGCTCTGGCCAAAAATAGCGCCTGTCCTGTCCTGGTGTTTGGGTGGTGTGTGTCAGTCCAGGTGAGAGAAAGGCGTTGACAGTTTTATAAGGCAGGGCAGGAATGACGCCACTGGCTCACCAGTGACGATGGAGGCAGGAGGATAAAACCCAAAAGAAAATTGTAATATTCCTCTCACCCATAGGGACTTATGCTGGAGCTGTGATATCATATTTAACTCTAAACCACATCATCTTACAGGAGTATTATTTTTCTGTGGTGTATTGCTACAGCAATTAGTTTTTGTCTTACCCTGTTGTGAGTTTTAAAAATTTCAAAATTCAAACTTTAGTTAAGAAAAAGCAGGCTACTTTATTTTGAAAAGGCCTTTTGTCAGTTCAAGTCCATGACGGTAAAATACAGCCCAGTGAAGGTACTTGGTAGACAATATATAGACCATGATAAATACCCATAAAGCCTGACTTGGTGATGTTAAATAAAAGTGGAGCATTATTAGATGTAGCTAGTCTTTAATGTGTGAGACACCAACAGAGATTTAGTGGTGGCCCCCTTCTGTCTCTCTGCTGTTCTCTGCGGGCTTTCTCTGACAGCTCTGTGTATATCCAGGGCAGAAACAACAGTCACAGAGCTGCTCTGTGCTACTCCAAACCCAACAGCCAATCCACCAATTGAAAAATAATAACAAGCCACTGAAAACAAGCAATTGAGCTATCAAAGCTTTTGGGGAAGAAAAGTAAATATCCCTTCATTTCATTTTCATTTTTGGAGAGTGATAATCAAACAGTCCCCTGGCCGGAGAGAGGAGGTGTTATCTTATGGATTTTGAAGTAAAAACACAGTTCTGCACACAATCGGTATGTAGACAACATCTTTCAAACACAAGCATGCGATAGTGCTTCTAATTGATTATTTAGGCAAATAGAGGGTTGAGGTTAATTACAAAGGGTAAGATACACAGCGAGGTGACCTGCTGCCACCACTTTTAACAACAGTGGGAGAGGTGTTGTGGATTGTTTGTGGATGATACAATGTCTGGACTGAGCCCAGCAACGCAGCTCCATGTTGCATGAACATTTATTAACCTGATGACATACAGACAAGTGACAAATTAGGATAACCTGAAAAAATGAGAGGGGAAAACAACAAATGAGAATGCTTCCATATACAAGGACGCATGAGTTTTTGTTTTATCTTTCATAATGACGTGTGTCATATACCATGGCCTTTATGGTCACCATAATTCTACTTGAATGCTTGTGAGAGATTTTGGAGTAAAAAGTCAGTGTTTTCCGCCACCATTGTCAAATAGCAATTGAGTGAGGGTCTTTAGGAAGAGTGTTGTAGAATCTATGCCAAAGTGTACTATGTAAATTGACCAAACGCCTCATTTAAAACTTAGCTTCTCCTATATTTTGTCTCCCATTTGTACATATGAATTCATGGGTATATTCATTCATTCACTATTCAAGTCAGTATGGTTAATTGTCCCTCTGACAGGGCTGATGAAAAAGAATATGGAGGCAATAATTAAACCAAAGTCATTAGTCATAACCGCCCACTGTTCGACGAGATGCCTGTTTCCCCGTCACCCTCATTCCACCAACACAAAGTAGCTGGCATCCCCTATCACCCACCACCCTCCCCCCTCCACCCATACAGATGACTGGACCCCTCCCGACCCAGCCGCAGCTCAGACAACACTAAGCCCAGCTAGCTACTCACAGCCAGTGGCTAACAGCTTCAGACAGGCGTGGGAGTGGAGCTGTATCCAAGCAGGATCTGCCCCCAGAGCTGTCAGGTCAGGCAGGACAAACAGGGGCTCAGGCCAGGAAACAGGCCCTCTGCCTCGGGGCCTGCGGCCTCTTGCTAATCCCCTCCCCTCCCCAACCACCCCAACCACCCCACCAGAGGCTCCCTACACTTCTCTGCACCTTGACACTCTCTATATGTTATGTATTTACGATTCTAGCCACTGTATTTTACCCATCCATGCACCAACATGCACAAACTTTGTGTGCAGTGAAAACCTTCTGTTCCACCCAGTGCTACTATGATTACAAAATGGCTGATATTGGCCCCCACCACCACCACCACCCAATATCAGGATGATGCTGCAACACTGGAACCCACATCAGGATCTATAAATTAATTATAAATTGTAATATTCTTTTTATCAGAACAAACACATAGAAACAATTGTCTAAACTGCTATATTACAGACAATAAAAAAGAAAAAAGAAAAAAAAGGGGAACCATGTTTTTGTAAATCTTTTATCTTAGTGGTGGATTAAACAACAGAAGATGGAGAATTCCCTGAAGTAGAGCTCAATGAGAGCTGGAGCCCCGCTGATTCAAGTTCATGTTGAGTGATGTTGCAGTGTTGTGGTTGGATCTCACTGTGATGTATAGCTCAAACACTTGTCTTATCTTGGAGGCCGTAGTTATTGAGTTTTCTAACTGTAGCTGGAATCACACTTTAATGTGTAAACGTGACCAAAGACTCAAGAATTGATGGAAATGCCAAAAACAAATTAGCCTGAATATGCTGTTTTGGCATATTGAAATGAATAACAATATTATCACTTATAAATCATTTCAACATCACCAACTAGATTGACACTGGGTTTGGGAGCAATTTATTGATTTTTATCACTATGATTTATGGACCCAAACATAATTGACATTTGCAAGTAATATAGTCCTCATTTTGTCTGCCTCAGAGTGAGGTGGCCCACCATCATCCAGAAAATGTTCCTGTTTGTTTTGCATAAATTTGATATGATACTTCACTCCAAAAAGGGACATTTTGTTTTTGGATTCAATTCTTTATATATTTGCTTCCTTTTATACAGAAAACATAAAATTGAAAATTTGAAATTTTACTTAAACAGTAAATTAGTAGTTTCTGTGAGTGATAGAAAGCCAACAGTAAAAGACAGCGGTTGTTTATGTATGCATTCCTGAAAGCATTACAAAAAAAAAAACTGGTTTGTGACCCTAAATCTTGCCTGTGCATCAGACATTCAGAATGAGTTGAACATGCATGCATCTGAAGTCACAGCTGCAAGGATGTGCAATGCATTCCCCAAAATATTCTCCAGTTGTCCGTCAAATGTACACCTATAATCTCTGGTGGTCTCTGACGGCAGGCTCTCTTCCTCTTTTTGATGAGATCCTGAGAAATATAGAGGGACAGAGTGACAGACGGAGTTGCTGAGTAAACACTTGGAATCCATTCATTCGCAAAGTGGCTCCAGGGGACGGGGAGGAGGAGGGGGGCATGAGAAAAAGAGGGGGAATAAAAGAGTGAGCGACAGAAAGAGAAAGAGAGGGAGAGAGAGAGAGAAACACACGAGAGAGCGCAACCTTTTTCTTGCTCAAGCTCATCAAGTACGGGCCAGGGCTCCTGAAAACGCAGGGATTACCAGGGTACTGGGGCTGTGCTGGCCCGGGCCGCCTCTGCTCACTCCTGCACTACACGCTACACTGCCCTGCTAAAGCACTGCACATGGTTCTCACACACACACACACACACACACACACACACACACACACACACACACACACACACACACACAGCCAGTCATGCTTGCTTATATGGTGCTCATCTTTCATTTGCAAAAATTCACATGGAGGCTTAACACATAGATACATAAATACAGATACTCACACACACACACACACACATACAGTATATATGCTTAAGCAACACTTACCAGTAACTGTAATTTAATTTGAGTGTCATTCTGCCTCAGTTTAATGATATATGTTACATTTTAGATTGGCCATTCAGAAACGGAAAAAAAAAAAATACAATTTCTCCTGCAACTCTTTGTTCACTTAGGAACATTAGCCGTTGACCTGTAATGATGTAATGAAATCCCTCAGCCTCCAGCACTGGAGCCAGGCATGCTGCAAAGGTTCATCCACAAGAGCGAACACCAAGCTGAGGTCACATCCTGGGAAGATAAGCACAGTAATTAAACAATTAGGAGGTGAGCAACACATGGATGAGGTGGAAAACAAGGCTTTGGGTGATTTGATGGACATGGTGATGATAACTATGAAGAATGAGGAGTGGAATCGATGTTCTCATCCAACTTTCCTTTAAAAATATATTCTTACACAGGTGATTTTTTCAGTGTCGAAACGCGCTGAATGTCAGTGAGAATAGTTGTTTATCCATTTGTCCATTCATTATGACTTGACCAGTAGAGCCACCCAGATACAGTGACGGTGAGTTAGGTTAGACCCTTCCTTAGATGCTTTCTATAGCAAGGGCCACTTCTACAATTAAGAGCAAACCGAGGAAATCATACACCTGTCTGCTCTGGAGCGCTGAGGCGGCCAAAAAACCAAACGGGCACTTCTGCATCAAGATATGACGGAAATGCTTTGTCTGCTGAAAAAATAAATAAATAGATAAATAAATAGACTCTGCATATTAAGATCTTGATAAATACATTAAAAGCCAAACAATAACTGATCCAGTAAATGGTCAGATGACCAAATAAGATTATAACTTTGGTAAATCAGTTATTTAATGCTGAATAAATTAATAAACCCACAAGCAAAAGCATGATGATAAGATTTAGAGTGATGTGTTTTTGTTCAAATATCCATGTAAATGCTGCAAATACTGGTTGTTGGCTTTACTGTATAAGGCAGTGTGTATCTGAGGCATTCCTGGAAGCCTATGTGGACCAGACTGGCAGACTGGGTAGTGATGAGTAACAGCTTACCGCAAAGGGAAGAGGGGGCTACTGTGTGGGCTGCATGGCTGGGTGTGTGCAATCATGTGTACATACATGTGCTGGGAGAGCTGAAAGAAATTTTTCTCTCACTTCAGTCAGAACATGAATTAAAGTTGTTTTCGCCTCAAATTTTTATCATCTTAAAAATGTGGCCAAGCGGAGTATCAGTGAGGTCACAGTGACATAGACAAATCCTTCATTAGACGTCAGAGTTTCGGAGCAGAGAGAGAGGCAAGAGAGGTGGGCTGAGAAAGGAGACAAGGACTTTCATTCAGCGACTCCATGTCTCTTAATAGTTATGTCTTTCAACATGCACTTCTCACTCTTTCACTTCAGCTCCTCAGCGGTGGATTGAATCTCATTCTTTAATCCAGAGACAAGTAAAAGGAAACCACTATATCAATAAAACATTTATAATGGTTTGAAAATCTAAAAATACTACTGCATGAATCCAAAAGAGGGAATGCTGCTCATATCACGTTCATCAACAGCACTAGTTGTCAACCTCAAAGCAGCTATTGGTCCTGGCATTGCTTGGTGGTGAGAGATGGACTGCCAGCATACGGACACACGGCGGCCTGCCTCAAGGCTTTATTACACTGAGAGAGAGTAGAGCAATGATAAGACCCGGCCTTTACGCGGACTTATAAAGTAGGACACACGCACGCGCACACAAATACAGACTGTATTTGTGAGAGATTTGTTTTAATGCCAAGCCCAAATGTTCAACCTTTATCATGAAAATTCATTAAAGCAGAAAGGTCAGAATAAAACTAGCTTCAATACCTGGATGTTATCCAGCACACTCACTTTATAGAGATCTAATTCAACTAATGTGTTAAAAAAGTAAATTTAGAATAGTACGATGGGATAGTGAAGGCTAAAACGTACTATTGCACTGCATTATTCACTACATTTGTAATTTTTAGATGCCAACTCACAAGCCACCGTTATTTCCCATCTCCACCCCCAGTGGTTTATCCATCCATGTCTGGGGAAGTGACTTAGCACAGAAGTTGCTTACCAGTGTTTACCACCCAGTCCCACACCCACAACTCTTCCTATTGTCCTTCCTGTTGTATGAGACCAGCTCAGACAGGTGGGATCAGCACCCATTATGTTCTTTAAGACTTGAGCACACAAACGACCAGTAAACTGCAGGTAAGAGAACTTGCTAAGCAGATATCCACACAAATGGGATGAAGACGCACACATGCAGGTACATGCATGTGAGGGGTTATCATTTCCAGTGGCTTACAGAGCCAAAATCAAGGGTTGAAGTTGTAGTTCTCCTCTGTGTGTCTGTGGGTAACTTCTGGGTGCCCCAATTACACACATGCGGCTTAGGTGGACTGGGCACTCTATATTTCCTGCATGTGTATCATTGTCAGTCAGTGCATCACTGTTAGTCTTGTGATAGTTACCTGCTCAGTGTTTACACAGCTTTCCAGCAATTCAGCGGCAAGCATTGGCCCTATCCTCCTAATAAATTGTGAACAAATTAAATATATTAATATATATACAGAAAATTAGGAAAATATGCTGTTTCTAACAGCCTGACAGTTTTTTTTTACTTGGAATATTATTGTGACCAAATGTCTGTTGACAATGATGTGAATGCAGACCCTTACACCCATCTAGTGGTTACTGGAGCAACTGTAGGTTTTCACATCCCCTGAAATCGATGCAGAGCAGTTGTTGCATTATTTCTCGAACATATTTTTCGCTTGTGCAACTACAAAGTGTGGACACAGTAGTGAATAATTGTACAGTATAATGCAACAGCCCTGTATAAATCACTTTGCATCTCTCTGTCGTAGTTTCAACAAAGAATGGCATCATAAGCCTCAAAAATAAGACCACAGATAGCACAGATGTTGATATTATTATGTTTACTCCCTGTATGAGCAAGAAAACAGCACTGCAGAAGAAGGGATGGCATGTGAAGCTAAAATCTTAATTGACGAAACTGATAAAATATAAAATTAAAACAATATTTAATTAAAATAATCAGAATCAGGACTTTATAGGGTCATGTAGATCAGCCTATGGGTAGAATTGAGGGAGATCCCGCTAGAAACTGTGGAAAATCCACCTTCAAATAAAATGTAGATTATCGAAAATTTGGGAACTAAAGCCAATATCTATATAATATAATTAACACATCTGTAAATCAGAACACCAGGAGTTGGTAGTATGTCATATTCTTACATGCTTGGAGTCTAACCATTGACATAGGCTACGATTAGTAAGTGGCTCTGTGTGAACATTGTGAGATATTACATAGAAAATATAGAATGTAGGACTTCAGAAAACCAGGCCATAATCAAATTCAATCACCTTTCTCCTACTGTCAGGTTCACCATGGAGTGGAGTTATATGGTATCCTCTTGAGAAAGTATTAGGGTATTTATTTATTCATAAACAATATTAAGAAAGTTTAATACAATGACTATGACTGTACACACTCCATTACAGCAGATGTCAGTATTCACGTTCCATATTTGCAATCCGCCGCTAAATGTTCAGTGAAGAAGAAGAAGCAGCGCGGAACAAATGTATCCGTTCTTGTTTCTGTCGGCTCGCGAAACTGGCGTACAGGCGGGGCCGTTAAATAGTACCCTCCCCAATCCGTCATGTTTGTTGTCACACTCAGCTGAAAGAAGCGGAGTTCATTGAAGTGTAGGGTAAACAGCAAAAAGCTTTTGGGCGAACTTATCTCTGGCGGAAAGAAAAACGCGGTCTGTTTCAAAACACCATGGCGTCGAGAAGAACAACAACAGTGCCAAGTACTTTCAAAAATGCCTCCACCGACTCTAAAAGGTAGTCCTTGTTGTTTTTTCCCTTCATTTTAACGAGTGCCATTCGTTTCGCAAATTTGTGGCTAGTTTAATTTTAAGATATTTTGATTCTGGACCAAACAAATAGCCAATAAGTAGCATGTAAAAGCAAATAAATGTACACGTCTTTACATTTTTGTGAACTGTAACAATGAAGTAACTTAAGGGTAGCTGAGCTAACATTAAGTCTTAGCCTTGGGGTTTAGCTCGTTCTTTCCGCTTTTCTATTGTAATTACTGTTCTCATTTCTATTCGTGTTACGTTTTTGTTTGTTTTCAGCTCAAAAAGTGGGAGCAATGCAAATAAAGCCAACAACAGTGGAACTGGGAAGAAAGGTGTTAAATGTAAGTATTTGCGTTGAGTTCACAATGCATGGCATTGGACACCTGGGTGTGCGGATGTAATCAATTAGTTTTGATAGTGACGTGCCAAGATTACTTTGTAGTGACACTCAGCTTGAATTGTGTTATGATATCCCATTTATGCAAAGTTGTCACCGCAGAAAAGTATTTAAGTGTGCATATTAACTTCTGAAACCATTGCTGTAACATGATCTTTTTCTTTTATGTTCGAAAACTCAAAACACAGCAAAATACACTATGTGCCCTTCAGAGCTTTATATTTAATGACACAAATAGCTTTACCAGAGAGTTCTTGTAGATGTCCACATCTTGATTTACTTTTTTTGGACCATGTTGGAATTATTGAACTAATGTTTTTTTCCCTTAAAGGAGAATTTGTAGCTGTAGCTATGTAGCACATATATGCTTAATTTTGGAATACAAGGCTTCTGTTTTTTTGTTTCTTTAATTATTAATATCTTTAAATTTCTTGTCAAACTTTAGCAAGCGGAACTATAGTCAAGTCTCGATATATGCAGGCTGCTGAGAAGACATCACTTTCAAAGGTATTGCTTTTTTTTTTTTTTTTTTTAATTTCCCCTTTCTTTTTCTTACAGTTTGCATGTTAGCTACTTGTGGTAATCCAAGCACATTAGGTATTGTTACTTAGGAGATGGATTTAAGATTCCAGTATTCTGTGAAATTTTTAAATGATTAGTTAATATTTTTTCTTCCGTCCCCCTTGTGTATATGCAGTTCATATGACTTAATTTCTCTGTGTATGTTACTGTCACCCCTTTGACGTGACACATTTTGTATCTTTTTGCACCCCATAACCATTAACAGAGTAACTCACTGACCAATGAGTCTATTGCTGTGCCACCACGGCCTTCCTCACCTAAACCCAGTGGTGTAAGACCAAAGGTGGGCACTCCACCAAGACGCTCAATGGCCCCACAGGCTCTAACATGTAAGTACTGAATGTGTATTCAGTGTATGACAGATGAGTACATTTTTCATTTTGATCTTGTAAATTTAAATGAAAAGAATATGCTAACCGTAGTGTGCCCAAGCAGTATTGATGTTCAGTCCCAGTACTTAAACTGCTTTAAAGAAGGTCTTTATTTTAGGTGTCAAGGCTATGTTGTTGATACTTAGATTGTGTATGATTCTAGTTCAGTCAGTTGTTGATATCTTGCGGTGAAACCCAGTAGTGCAAAGATCTTTTTGAAGAACTTATTTCCCCTGAGTTCTAATTGAGCCTGTAATGTTGTCTAAATGAAATCTATAAGTAACATTTGCGTATTCATGTCATATTCCTTACAGCAATGTCACGTGAAACAGAACCATCACTGCTCGGGAAAAGTATTCTGCAGTCTACTTTCTCAGATGGACACTGCTTTCGACCAGATTTTGACATATCAGTCATTAAAGGTAAACCGATTTTAACTTCTAAAATGTGTGGAGTTAAACACAAGTGGGACAATCCTATAACAGTTTTCTTTTGAATCTCTCTAAGATAAAACAGTGATAGAAAATGCCACCGAACCTGAGAGAAACCCAGAGATTGAAAAGAGGGACATTAACATGCAAACATTCCTACTGGCATACTTAACAGCTAAGGTGAGTAAGTCAAGTGTAGCAGATATGCTGATAACTGTTTTCAATATATCTGCTTTGTTAAATCAGTGTGCAATGAAATTTTAAATAAAACTATCATGCAAGTAGTTTTTACTGACTTGTCCACTGCGTTCGGTGGGAAATAAACACATTTTCAACAGTCCCAAGTTATGAATGATCTGGTTCTATCTCTATCGTGTTTGACTGAAGATGGAGCACAATACTTCAAAACTTAAAGCAGAGGCAGAGGCAAGGATTCTGCAGATGATGGAGGAAGAAGAGGCACTGCGTAATGAGGTCCATGAGAAGAAGTGCCGATACCTGCTTGCAGAAAAGAACAGGCTGGGAAATGAGCTACTGGATTTGCAGGTCAGGAGAAATTCTCCTTTGTAGTGACCTTTTTTTCAGTGTCATTGAATTTGTGATCAGATTTGCAATTGTAATGACAGACATAATGTTGAATGTCAGTTCCTTGCCAAGCAGCAACAATCATAGCTGAATCTTGAACCAAGTACAAATTGCAAAAGTGTCTCGTATCTAGAAATCAGAATGATTCTTGCATATCATATACATTTAAAATGAGTATCCTAACACAAAAACTGACATTTATTACTGGAGACACTTGCTGCTTTTTCACACTCATCTCTGTTGAGGCTTGTTGGGTCACACCTGTGCTGATTGATAAGGTCCAATCAGAACAGGTGATGAATATCTGGTTTCCTTTTTTAAACTGTTGTAAAAAATATGCACAATGTGTTTGCATGTGATTCTCATCAAATTTATCATTTGCCATCAGATTGCTGCACTGACTCC
The DNA here is from genome assembly GCF_002814215.2 of Seriola lalandi dorsalis. Taxonomy (NCBI): domain Eukaryota; kingdom Metazoa; phylum Chordata; class Actinopteri; order Carangiformes; family Carangidae; genus Seriola; species Seriola lalandi. Next base: position 754,638 of record NW_019524820.1, on the reverse strand, counting down.
TGTGGCAGAGGCTGCGAAGCAGTTCACAGAGGACTACAAATGTTTTGCAACAGCTGTTGACACCACCCGACATGAGCTGCCTGTGAAGAACTTCTACATTGATGGGGACAGAAGAGAATTTCTAGGTTGTAGTTACAATGTTAAAAATTCTGATTCTTACATTGGAAAATTCTAATCGGTGTAAGGAAATATGTGATATCCCATTTCTCCAACACAGTCCTGTTCTCTTCAAACCACTTACAGGAGCATAGACCAAACAAATACATGAGTCTGTAACATAAAATCACCAGTATAATTCTGACTTTGAAAGCTACTGGTGTCCTGTAGGGCCTTATTGGTTATTATAAGATATTGGTTTTCTGTGTTTTCACAAAAGTCATGTCACTTTAAACAGTGTGCCTCTGGATCTTGACAATTTGACAAAATTGTTCCACAAGCTGACTGAATGTGACCTAACCAGTGTGTGCTCTTATAACATCAAATGTTATGTGTGTTATGCAAGAACTGATGATAAATGTTACGATAATCATATCCAACTGTATCTACCCATTTTAGATAAAGCTGAAGCTTCCCTAAAGGAGAGTGAGAAGTTGCTGATGGAGTGCACAGAGGGAGATCATAAGGACAACAGCAGCTCTCTAGAGTGCCTTAGGGACATAAAAATGACATCAAAGGACATCGGTCAGCAACTGCCAGGGTAGGCACATATATAGAGAATGCTGTGTATACATGGTCTGCTCTGCTATCAGTGTTTCGATTTATTGCTCTTTTGTTCCTTCCCAGACTATTTCACTGTAAGTTAAAAGTTATTTGTTGTAACTGTTCATTGTCTGTCTTCTTTAAATAGCTGAATTTTGTATTTCTGTGGTTGAAAAAGGAAAGGTGAAAAATTAATTCATTTTTAAAGAACTCTAAGCTGGTAGTATTCAGTAGCACCTAAAAATCCATACTGCCATTGATTAGGTTACACTCATACTCAGACATTGGTCTCTTTCCATCTTTTTTTTTCCAGTGCATTTTCAGAGCTGCTGGAACTGTCATCATTGGTCTGCCGCCATACAATCCATGTCCAGCAAAGTATTGAGGAGGAGCATCTCGGCACACCAAGAACCCACGAGCTCTACTGCCCCAAAAAGTGAAAGATAAAACACAGGAAGGGATACACAGTACATGCACTTTGAAACCCCCACCACACACACACACACACACACACACACCAATTTCCCCAGTCTGTATATATTATATTTGTGCCATTTGTCTTTTATGTGTACTCTCATTTCTTTGCAGCTGTATTAATGGGAATTTTTTATGTTGAATGATGACTGATTCTGTTTTATAGATGGAACATTGTTAAATAAAAAACAACAATAAATGGTATTCTAGTTTTATGTTTTAACTACAGCTGCAAAAAAAAATCTAAATGGAGTCTTACCGCTGCATATACAAATACATAAGCAGAGTTGTAAGAGTTAGGAGGATCAGACAAGTTTAAAAGCGCATGTTCAATGTACAGTACTGGACAAAAATTTTAGATTTTAAAGGTAATGAGGATGCTTTTAAAAATAATTCCATGAATAGTTTTTATTTAACTAAATAAAAAGTGCAGAGTTAGAAAAAAACTTAAATCACTATTTGTTGTGACCATCCTTTGCTTTTAAAACACCAGTTCTTGAGTACTTGGTACAGATCAGATGCCTCCCTCATGGTTTTGTGTCGTGTAAGAATCTAAATATCTAACGAGCCTAAATTTTTTCCATAGTACTGCATATTCACTAATTACCTGAAAATAATCAAATGAATATACTGGTTATTTTTGAAGAAAGGCGAAGTCCAATTTTAAACATTACATTGTAGCCCCAGTGCCGCTGTATTACACTCATCTAGCACTTTATTAGCAACACCTGCCTATTCATGTAATTATCCAATCAGCCAATCACGTGGTAGCAGTGCGCAGCTGACAAATCAGAAATTATATGTTGCAATCATATTAGATGGACAAGAATCTCAAAGAAGTTTTCTAACATTTTGTGGAATCAAGGCCAGGAAGAATAGAGGCTGTTTTGAGAGCGACGCGAGGCCCTCCCCATTATCAGTATGTTGTAATAAAATGCTCGGTGAGCTTATCCACTGATGCATGGGAGGCATAGTTTTGAGGGTTAAACCATACAATGTATAATGTCATGAAAAAGTTTCTTCCACAAGCAGCAAATCTACCATCACAATTCCGGATGTGACGTTATAGCAAAACAACAAAGACATTTTATTGGATGATGCTGGAAAGTGACGAGCTGCGTAAAAGACCAATGAACCGCAGGAGAGCGCCTCGTCGCATGTGAGTACAAACATGGGATTTATTTAAAATAAACTACTCGTTTCGTAGAAATTGTATTCAAAGCCAATAGTTTTATTGTATGTTGACAGCTTGCTTAGTGAAACGTTCATATTGGTAGGTAGACGAAGTGCCATTCGCGCGTTATCTATCGTTGTTAGCTAGCTAACTGTCTATAGCTAATGGCTAGACGTTAACGTTAGCTGGGTGTTTAGCACTACAGTTATACACCTACTGTGGCCACTAATATATTAATGTATTATTTAAAAGCTACTAACTAAACATAAAGAGCTTAGATTGACTTAGCATATCACGGTTGACTAAACAATTTGCTATTTTAGTTTAATTTAACAGTTATTGCAATGAGTTACAGATTGCGAAGTACAGTTTGAAGTGCAAGTAACTTAAACTACAACTTAAAGTAATTAGTACGTATAAGGTTAAATGGTAGATTTTAAATAATTTGGCGTATTCCACACTGTAAAAAAACGCATACTTTTTATTGTATTTGTGTTTAGGAAATGTCTGAAGCAGATGTATATTTAACTGTATAGAGACAAGATGAACACAGAGCAGGAGTCATCACTCCAATAAATTTGGCTGTGAGAAGGTGGGTAGTCAAGTGTTGATAAGGGGCAGCATGAGAGAAGGTATTGATTGAGTGTTTACTTTTTGTAATGTAGACCTTTTTCTTGTTAAACCACATATTTAACTATGAATTAACTTTCCCAAACAGCTCTTACTCACAGAGGAGGGATGCACCAACAGGAGGAGAGTGGAGGCAGAAGAACCAGGAACAATGGCGAGGCCAAGACAAAGCACAGGTGAGCCAGGTGGAGGAGGATGAGAGACATGAGCAACAGGGGAAAGAAACGGTGCCCAGAGGGATCTGCCGGACCATGTGCCCTGCTCGTGAGCTACGGGTCCGTGAGACACAAAACCGCCTTCATCGTTTTGAGATGTTAGCAGGCACAGAAAGAGATCGACGACCCAGGGGAGACCCCCTGCGTTCTGTCAAGGAGTATTCCAGACCAGCAGCTGGGAAAGACTCGACAAACCCCAATGACCTCCGTCCACCTGCAGTGTTACTGAAAACTGTGCGTTACCTTATTGATGACATCGCTGCCTCCCCTAGTCTGCATCCATGGACTGAGGCTAGTATTTACATTTCTATTTTGTACTCCTGTCTGCACAGCGTTAATGACAGTTGAAACATCAGTGAAGTTTGAGTTTATATACAGTTGTTTGTATACATAACACAAGCTGTCTAGATTTGTATGTTTTGCAGCCTGTACTGAACTTCTGTGTTATGGTGCCATACAAACTTTACCTGTATTGTGATTTTGAAGTGAGGTTGGCTAGAAAATTACAAAACTTTGAGTGACTGGTGGCCATAAAATGTGCTGTAATATTTTTGATGTTTGGGACATCAGATCTTTTGGGTCTAGCATGCAGGGTGTTTACAATTGATTTTGTCATGACTCAGTTGTGACTAGCTGAGGAAGAACATTGTAATATTAAGTTACAATCATATATAGATTTTTTTTTTTGTTGTTGTTGTTTTAAACTTTCCAGGGCATATATTCTTTTGTTAAAATTGTCCTTATCTCTTAGGTGTACAGCTTTGTTTTTGATCGGCTGCGTGGTGTGAAGCAGGACATGATTATCCAGAGGGTGTCTGGGTTGGACTGTGTGGCCATTTTAGAGCGGACAGTACGCTTCCTCATCTATGCCTCTTATCGCCTCTGTGGTGAGCCGCTGCGGCTCTACGACCCACGCATTAACGACACACACCTACAGGAGAATCTGAGCTGGCTTTTGGATTGCTATGCAACTGGAACAGAACGGCATCCCAACCAGGAAGAGTTTCAGGCTCTTGGTCTTCTTTACAACTTGGGTTGGTTGCTATATGTAATAATTAAATGCTTTACAGGGTTTTGCATTCATATATTTGTATGTATGTTGAGGTGTTGTCTTAAAAGCAAAAATAGGCAAGAAACCAGTGTTGTATGAGCAGGTTTCTAATGCAGAGCACTGAAAAGTTCAGCATGCCTCATGAATAAGTTTATGTTGAAGAAATAAGAGATTGTGTTCATTACTTATACAAAGGCAGGCATATGTAACTGCAAATTTTATGTAAGGCTTCTTTTGTGCACAGCAGATTCACAACTCCTGTGCTTGAAAATGATTTTACAAGTTTGTAAACTAACTGGGATGATTTCTCCATGTTGGATGATAATTTTCTATTTCTTCATCTCCTGCAGGTTCAGCTCGTGCCACACAGCACATCATGGAGCTCCCTGAGAGGCTCCGCAGCACTCCTGCCATCAGGCTTTCTCTGTCTATCAACCGGGCTTTTCTGGAGCGAAACCCTGTACGGTTGCTCCGATTGGCACAGAATTTGAACTTCCTGCAGTGTTGTGCGCTCCACCGGCACCTGGTGACATGTCGTAGAGATTTGCTGCTAATATTCAGCCATGGATACAGCAGCCGTAACTCTCGCTTTCCCCTTGACAGACTGGGTCAGCTCTTGTCCTTAGACACGTCACTTACAGCCCAACTCTGTCAGGCTTACGGACTGGAAGTTAACCAGGGAAACCAAGTTGTTTTCTCCAAAGCTGCTTTCACTGAGCCTGAACAAGGGGAACTGCACTGTAAACTGTATCACAACATAGTGGATGAGAAACAGAGAGACCTCACTGTTGTGAGTATCATTCACGGTTGCGCTTGAGATGAAAAACAAGGAGTTAATTAGTAATATAAGTCATACTTTATAGGGAAATTGCCTGTTAAACTCTCCACAGGGAATTCACAGTTTAACCTACAGTGATTTAAACACTTGTTCAAGGACACTTCAGCAGTGCAGCTGTTTCGTTAAGTGGTTTCATTGTTCTACTCTTGTTATCTTGTTGTTTGATTTGAGTCTTGGGGCTTCCATCTAGGTTGCCCAATGCCAGTATCTTTTACAAATGAAATGCTTCAGGTCCTGCATGTTCAGGATGAAGGATTAAGGTCAGGGTTGTTGTTGTTGAGCTAAGGGTCTACTCTAACTGAGAGGCTGAATTCAGGAAAAAAAAGTTCCCTCTTGTTTCTGGATGTGCTTTTTCATCCTCATCATGCACTTGAAGTTTAAGATGTGAATTGTTTTTATATTGTTACTGTTTATATTCTTTTTGTTCAGTATTTCAGAAAACCTGCTGGAAAATCTACTGTGCAACAGTGTTCATTTATCCTCATAAATACAGTACCTCAGAAATCTTTCAATAAATTTTGTTACCTAAAAGAAACGCTTTGGCCTGTAATTTCATTGATAAACTTTTAGTGCATTTAAGCCCATTTACCACTTGAGGGCAGCAGATATCTGTACAGGATGTCAGCGCACTCCAACTACTACAAAGATAAGACTAAACAAGCGATAATCCTTCTTCAGGTGTTTGTGTTGTGTTACACTAAATACTTTTTTTCCCAGTGTGGCAATCTTGTGATGTTCTCCAACTGACAAGGAACCGGTTGTACCTGGTAGATCTTTTTGAGGTGTCAGCTGAACCAAAAGTATGAGACGTGCAGGTATCTTGTAGTGGTCTAAACTGCAGGGTCCGTGCCGTTCCTTACACTGGGGTTAGTCATGTTTGCGGCAGCAGAGACGTGAGAGGAGGTATTGAAGTGAATGAATCGCAGCCTGACGCTGATCGCCTCCTGACTCGCTGCGGTTGTAGGAGCGGAATAAGCGGATCGACCGATTTGAAAGAGATCACCAGGAAGAACCGGGGAAGCGAGGGTTGCGCGGATTTTTACATGTCAAACATTTCTTTACAGTGACATTTTTTTTTGCGCGCTGGAGTGGGAGGACGCTTACAATTTGTAATGCTGAAATATGAGAGAACGGAACCGGGGCGGGTGAAGGCACATGGGAGAGGACTGTCCGTGTACTCTGGGCTCTAAAAGAAAAAAAAAAAACACGGTTTGCTTGGAACTAGATTTTGCGAAGTGGGATGATTATTACAAAAAGTTGATCTTTGTGTTCCGGACGAAGCTCTGCACACCTATCACGGCAACCAACCTCAATGGATAGATAGACTGAGAGGGCTGTAGACGCAGACTGTTCAACTTTCATTTATCTTTTCATTAGAGTCAAAAGTTCCAGCCTCCTTCAGAGGAGAGAGCCGATATCCTGCAGTATCTCGGTTACTGGGGCCAAAATGTTGCGCTTGTCTTTGACAGCTTTGAGCCTTTCATGGACTTTGTTGATCTGCAACGTGAGCAGAAGTTATGCACAAGAAAGACAGTAAGTAGCCAATGTTGCATGTGGTGCAGTGCTTTGTACTTAGGCTACTACAAGCATTTCCGAAGTTCTCAATCGGAAAAATTCACTTCGGCTACACTCTTCCAAATATGCAAGAAAAATACATATTTTTTCGCTCTATGTGACCTGTTGTCATAGCAGCGTTATCCTTTTCATTGAGATATATGCAGCAAGAATCTTGATCATTAATCTGTAATATTTGCTGCATAAAGCTTCTGTCCTTATCTGTCACTATATCATAGTATTTTCCATTACAGTCATTACACAGCACTATCACAACACTTTGTCAGTCATGCTTTTTCAGACTTTTCATTCCAATAACATGTTGTGTTATTGGACTTGTGAGCAGTTACTCAAAGTGATATCTTGAGAGGTAGCTTGCTCTGCCTTTCATGTTGTGATAGCCCATGACTTAATGAATATACACTGATAATGAGAAGTATTTCAGGTCAATTCATTGGCTTTTGCAGTGGCCTGTTTCATTGAGTTTATCTCCCCCAGACTCAGAGGCAAAAAAGGTTCAAATTGACTTTTGGCACTTCCACACCATCAGTCAGGGTCCTGTCAGCTGTTTGTTTAATCCTGACCTTGAGAGTTACGTTAATAGTAAAGAGTTGTAAACAGTTCTTCCAGGTTCTTCAGGGGGGAGGTAAGGAATGCAGCTCAATGTAGAAAATAAACAAAAATGACCAGATTACTGACAAAAGTAGGCTTGAGTTACAAAAAGCAACTTATATCATATATTGAACTACTCACAGCTGAGGGTGAATTTTGGGCAAAAGGCTAAGAACATTGAACCATGTGACTGAACTAAAAAAAGAGCTGAGTGTTAAGGACTTCACCTACAAAGGAGAACACAAATCCTTCTCAGGCACTGACCAGCTCTCAGCTGAGGACAAAAGTTGGGCAAAAACAACGAGAACTTGAGTACATCAAGCCATGTGACTGAAATAAGCATGGTCTCCACCACCTGATCCGGGCTCATCCAAGAGCTGGTTAAACTCACTGTAGATCAAACGCACAGAGTCAATTTCCTCGTATTATCTTCCTTCTCCCGAAGCCTTATTTTCCAGGGGATTTTCTCATGACTTTCTCTCTCAGGAACTGCAGTTGCCTCCGGCGGTAATGCAGTAGTGCTGTAATGCCAACCACCTGATCTTTCTCTCAGGCATGCAATTGGGTTTGTGCTCGAGGCTTTGCTCACTCCTAATTTGTGTGATCTTCAGTTAAGTTTTGAGGGAATGAGTAGGCCTGTTTGCCTTAAGAACTACACTTGGAATGACTGGACTGAATTGGTCAAACACAAAGATATTTCGACTTAGACTGCTCCAGGAATGCCCGCCATATTTGGGTGGCATAACTGATTTGGTATTCTCTTTTCTCAAATCAACACATGCTTATGAATAATAGAAGTAACTGACCACAACACATCATTTGGTGAACGCTTTTATCATCTGCTCCACACACCCCTGACTAACCCCTAACATACCACACTCTCTGACTTGGTTGTGCAGGACCATGCTAACAAGAGCTCCTATTATTCTACCTTTGTTACCTGAGAGATAAAGCCCCTCTGTGCAAGTTGATGATATTCTTACATCCAAATAAAACTTAAATTGGGCTTTTTTTTTCCAGACTTGTTTATAATCATCAAAGAATGACCTTTGCTCTGTGACCTCAGTGACAGGCTCCTTCCCTCAATTAAATGTCAGGGTGGCTGTGTGGAATCTCAGTCGTTATTTTTCAAAACAGACGCCAAGGTTCTGTCAGAGGTGCCAGACCACCCAAAGAAAACAGTCGAGCAGAAAGCTCATTGGCCAACAGGTACCGTGTCCCTGGTAACCGTTGCAATTAAACCTGATCTCGCTGCACAAATCCACGTGGAATGTCCCTGTTTGTATGTGTGATTTGTTGTGTATGCGCGCATGTGGAAGTGTGTGTGTGTGGGTCAGGGAGAAAGTGAGAAACAGAGAGCGAGAAAGAAATGTGAACTTATGCTCAATTCACCTGTAAAACAACACTACAATAACACTGCCATATTCACTAATAGTCAGGAATGGTCAGTGATATTAGTGAGGATTTGCCTCTAAAAACCAAACAGTGATGCAATACGTGTTCATCCATATTCCGCTTCTTGTCACACTTCCCTCTCTGACCTCTGACCTCCCCTTTATCTCTTGCCACCACCTCTCCTTCTGCTTTGTCACCTCTACTTTTTCCCCCTCTCTGCACTTTTATGTCCTCTGCTCTCCTCCCATCTCATCTCTCTCCTTCCCTTGTTCTCCCTCCTTTCTTCTCTCTGTTTCTCCTTCTTTCTCCTACTTCCTCTCCTCTCAGGGGTTATTTGGTTGCTGCACCCTCAGTGTTTCGAGCAGGCGTGGAGGAGAGCGTGAGCATAACCATCTTCAATGCAAAAGCAGAAACCCGCGTCCAGGTGCAGTTGTCGGTAAAAGGACAGGCGGTGGTCCACAGCCACGGCTCAGTGCTCGGTGAGGAAGCATTCTGAAGCTAAGGTTACACTGGCACAATGCATTACTTTTGGAAAGGAAACTTGCACTTACGAATCGAGCTATGATATACCCCCCTTTGTGTGATTTCTTCAAAAGATGTTGGGATCAGACAGGCAGGGATGCTGGCAGAAACATGTAGATTGAAGAACACACACAGCTTGAGCCTAATTGACCTCTGCTCAGGGTTTTCATAGACATTATCTATGATTGGAGGCATCAGTTCAGACCATCCCACCAGCCACTTAGTATATACAGTGTGTGATTTGTTTGACAGCACCGTTAATAGATGGTGCTGGCTCTGCCTCAGAGTGGCATGGAGACAGGTTGCAGCTGGATGTCCTGCTAACCCAGGGTGAGAACCTCCCAGGGAAAGACAGCCACACTGCAGTAGCTCTACTGAATATTTAATAGTATTACACTGATGATTACACGGATATGAGAGAACTGAGATTTACAGAAATATCCCACATTTAATGATCTCATTGTTTCTATTTTAGACAAAGGCACCGTCAAACTAAAGGTGAGTCTGTCCATGCAACTTAGTTTGCAGTGTCCTACAGTGTGTGCATGCTGCTTTCCTGAGACGTTTAAAATGCACTGCGCTGTTTAGCGGTGACAGCTGCACAGTAGTGAGAACCTCTTGTCCGTTGAGTGCACATTCCTCAGGCAACATGCAAATCAACACTAACATTATTTGTAATGCAACATCTGTCTCTGCTCATTCAATGGGAATAAGGTAACAGCCTCAATATAATATGCAACAGCTGTTGACGTGCATGTATGGTCCGCCGCCCCCGAAGGCTGGAATAGATCAATCTAGTATGCACGACTCGATTCTTCCCCTCTGTCTCTCTCTCTCTCTCTCCCTCTCTCTCTCTCCCTTGCCTGCTCTCCCCTCCCTGTAACCTCCACCCTCATTCTCGTGAAATACAGTCATGTGTAGTGTGCAGTATTATAGCTTGGCATCTTCCTCTGTTGTTTAAATGTAGTTCTTTGTTCTGTCTTTTGTTTTCTAAAAAATATTTAAAAAAAATGTTCAATGAAGGTGAATAATTTGTGATTGTGTGTCACTACAACAGTCTAGAGTAAACATTTCAGTCTGTACCCCGTTGACCTAATTTTACTTCTGGTAAATTCAGATCTGATTCTCCCCCTGTGTTTGGTATTGTGTGTGTGTGTGTGTGTGTGTGTGTGTGTGCGTGTGTGCGTGCGTGTGTGCGTGTGTGTGTGTGTGCATGTGCGCGTGCGCCACCAGGTTCCCTCTGGGCTAAGAGGTCAGGCCCATCTGAAGGTATGGGGGAACCGTCACCTCACAGAGGGAGGCTACATCTTCCACAACTACACCACCGTCACAGTGGAGAGCAAGGGCACAGCTGTCTTCATCCAGACTGACAAGCCCGTCTACAAACCCAAACATAAAGGTTCCCTCATAGTGCACCTGGTAGTTAATCAGTTAATCGCTGCACAGAAATGCAGAGAATTGAGGCTCGTTTTTAGGGTTTTGTCATAGAATAAATCTCAGTCAATGAAAATCAGTTAAAAGATGCTGCAGCACTATAGATATTATGCCATGTCTTGATTGGGATAAAACTTTGTTTGCACTAACTCTGTTGATCTAAAGGGGCTACCAAAATAATAGCTGTCACGTTGAAAGGATGTAAGCCAGCTGTCTTTTTCTTTTTCTGTCCACAGTGCTGATCAATGTCTACACGGTCACTCCCAGCCTAAGGCCAGTAAATGACAAGGTAAATGAAAAATTGTGTTATGCAAATAAAAGCTGCACATTCAGCACATGCACCTAAAAACACTGCAAATGTTACATACCAGTCATGGCGAACGGGCCAACAAACAATAAACAACTAAACAACATCTGTACTAAAGATTTGCGGTAGAATCTGTAATTCCATCCATAGGTCTTCAATGCAAAACATACAAATTCTGAATGCCCAAATCTCTGTTTGTATTATTCGATCAGTGTTCCATTATCACTTTAGCAATAGAACAACATAATATTTAGCACAAACATACTTTTCCATCTCTAATTGGTGAAAGTTAGCCTGCCCTGAGTGCAGAGAAATGTACAGTCACTTATTTACAGAAGCCGAGCCAGAGTCATTTCTCTTGGAATGTTAGCAATGGCTCCAAATATACTGTGCAACTGTGCAGACAGATGGTTTATTGATGTTTGCAGCTATAAAGGTCTGCTGCTGGTAAAGGGCAGTATTCACTTTCACAGATGGATGATTGTTGGATAAGGAAGGAGTGAGGTGAAGCACTGGGAAGAAGCACAGGATCCTCTCTTGGCTTTACAGTTTTTTTTTTAATCTAATTCATAACATCTTGTACTTGTCTTTCTCCCTTTTTTTTTTTGCAGATTGAGGCGTATGTTTTGGTGAGTGGAGCCTGGCAGGACCACCCAGGGTTGGCAGAGCCACGTCCGGGAGGGGACAGTGGCAATTTTAGTTCCCAGTCTGGCTGGAGATTACAGAGCAGAAATCAAGGCAGCTCACCTAGATAACAGGGTGCTCTTTGGAACAGTGCAAGGATAAACAACATGAAAGGAATCTCTTCTCTTCTCTTCTCTTCTCTTCTCTTCTCTTCTCTTCTCTTCTCTTCTCTTCTCTTCTCTTCTCCTCTCTTTTCTTCTCTTCTCTTCTCCTCTCCTCTCTTCTCTTCTCTCCTCTCCTCTTCTCTTCTCTTTATCAACCCCACCACCCACATACAGTGTCTCCCTCCCGTACTTGCTGACCTTGCTCATTTATTGTATCTCTTCTCAGATACTGAGACGTTTGTAGGGCAAATAACAAGCTGCTGCTCCAAAAGAACATTTCAGGACACCCATGCATGCTTTATAGTTGCCGACAAGTACAAACCCTCTTACCTGCAGCATATGTGTCACCTGAGGAACAGCAGTAAAAGTATTTTGACAGTGGTCTGAAACAGGAGCTAGGTCTCTGGGTCAAGTTCAGTTCAAGGACTGTTAGACCTGACTCAACAATACCAATATATGACGTGCAACTAACATAGTTCAGCACTTCAATGTGAAATGTGTAATCTTAACACTAATTTGATCTTTCAGGATCCTAGAGGATCCAGGATGGTCCAGTGGAAGGGTCTCAAATCTGTCTGCTGTGGTAAGCCTCACGCTCTGCAGTATTTTTGCAGCTTCCTTGTGTATCAGCCTGTATGTTCACATTTCATTGCAGTGTTTCTCTGGGTTAATATTTTCACTACAGAGAAAAGACTTTTTTTCATTTTGAACCTATAATTGTAGCAAGGTGATAGGTAACTAGTACATCCTGCATAATTCACAGCTGCACTGTAATTGTCATATCAGGAGTGTATATGTTGGTATATGATTAATGACTCTGTTAATATCAAGCACACAGGCACTGAATGTGTTAACTAGATTTCTCTCTCTTATAGGGGTTGTGAACATGAGTTTCCCTCTGTCTGACCAGCCCATGTTTGGAGATTGGTTTATCTTTGTGGAGGTGCAGGGCCACACCTATAACAAGTCATTTGAAGTGCAGAAATACGGTGAGGACCTGCACACGTGAGGCAGTTGTTTGCATAACAAAGAATGAACTTTACAGTTTGGGTGCTCTCAGTTGCCCTTGATTGTGTTTTTAACACCTAGAAGTGATATGTTGATGTTTGAAGCTTTTGTATTTAGTTCCCTTGTGCAGGCGACCTACATAAAGTTTAATCTTTAATATTAGAAGACCTTCGATTACAATGTGTGCCTTTTTAGAATAACATCATTTTATGCGTCGCCAACAAAAAGCCAGAAATAAACAATACAAGAGATAATGCAGCAAAAATACACAAAAAAGTAGATCATGTAACTCAAAAGTAATATTCTGTTGTCTCTTTTACAGTGATGCCCAAGTTTGAGTTGGTGATAGATCCACCACACTACATCCGTGACCTGAACTCGTGCGAGCAGGCCACTGTCAGGGCCAGGCAAGTCACTTAATCTTCACTATAGAATGGATCAAACAAAAGTCCCCCCAGTCTTTTGTGAGGGGATTTTTGTTTGGCTGACAATCCATAAAATAATGGTACCTACGGCTCTGTTTTATTACATTCGTCATGCTTTTTATTTGTTCCTTGATTCAGTGACCTTGGCTGTTTGACATGTCATTGTTGTACAGGTATACCTTTGGGAAACCAGTGACAGGGAAGTTGACAGTGAATATGACAGTGAATGGAGTGGGCTACTACCGTCATGAGATGGGCCATCCTGTGATTAAAAACATGGAGGTCAGTTTATTTATTCCCTGGACAACATATATCTTAATGCTCCTGTTTATGAATTTATTAGAGATTGGCATTGAAACATGTTTATTGATGTGACCCATGGCACATTCACAATACCAGATGACTCCTCTGCTCTTCTCAGATCAAAGGCTCTGCAAACTTCAGCCTATGTGTCAAGGACATGATGCCCTTGGATGTAGCAGATCACTTCAGGGGCACGGTGAGCATTTGGGCGTCGGTGACCAGCATAGATGGAAGCAGGCAAACCACATTCGACGATTCAACACCCGTCCACAAACAGCTCATCGACATCAAGTACTCCAAGGACACACGCAAACAGTTCAAACCTGGTCTGCCTTATAAAGGGAAGGTGAGCCAACAAAAATCCGCTTTAACTTGCTTCATTACTTATCAACTGACAGTTAAAGATAAATCAAGTCATTACTGACTGTCTGATTTTTGTCCTTCCCCCACCTACTCTTAACCCTCTCCTTGTAGATTGAGGTGACCTACCCTGACGGGAGCCCTGCTGATGGGGTGAGGGTGCGTGTTAAGGCAGAGCTGACCCCCAAGGACAACGTCTACACCAGTGAACTAATCTCTAAGGATGGCCAGGCCACCTTTGAGATCCCCTCCATCCCCACTGCCGCCCAGTACGTCTGGCTAGAGGTCAGTGGTTGTAGTGGCAGTCGTTTCTAGATTTATATAATATAAACAAGATGAAGTGAGAAGGTAATTTCAAGCAAATACTATGAGGAGTTAGAATGTTTTTTCTTTGCTTCGCATAGACCAAGGTGACATCTATAAACGGAAAGACAGTAGGAGATCAGTACCTGCCCAGCTACCTGTCCATCAGTAGCTGGTACTCTCCCAGCAGGTGCCACATCCAGATCCAGAGTCCCAGCACTGCACTCAATGTAAGCGTTGTCTTCTGAATGTGGAGTATTTATGCATCATTGTTGCCATTAAGTTTTGAGTTTCTTTTGGGTTTCAAACTTTTTGATACATCGCAATGCTACAGTATCATCCTTAAAATAATCATAACAACATAGTTGTATCTTTCTGTGTGTATAGGTTGGCCAAGAGGCAGAAGTGGCTCTTAAATCCACCTGTCCCTGTAACTTCACTCTGCACTATGAGGTGACATCCAGGGGGAACATCATCCTATCAGGCCAACAGCCAGCCAACATGACAGCCTCACACCGAGAAAAAAGGGCTACAGTCACCTTTGACAAAAACATTCACACCACCCACCTGCCTCCTTCTGCCTCCGGTTAGTAGTTGGATTATTTCCTTGGATCATTTAACTGCATCTTTATCCACTGAATGTAAAAGGAATAAAGATGCACAGAAAACCCCTGGATAAACCTGTTCTGCTGCCTTTTTTTTATTTTTAGGATACCTATTGTTTTGTTTTTGCTCTCATCATTCTCAACATCAGATAGTCTCATGAAGATTTTGCCACTTCAATCACCTTTCTTTACCCTCACATCACTCTGCCAGGCGTTGCAGGCTCCTCCTCCCAGGCTGAGATGGACAGCTGTGTGACCTATCTACATTTCCCTGTTAGCCACAGCATGGCACCCCTCAGCCGTCTGCTGGTCTTCTATGTGAGGGAAAATGGCGAGGGTGTCACAGACAGCCTGCAAATCCCTGTCCAGCCTGACTTTGAGAACCAGGTTTGAAAACAGAATAAAGAAGATTTGGATTTTTATCCATCTATTTTATTCAGAGAAAAGTATTTTATCTTTATTACCACTGGTATATTAACACAGACCGAGATATTAAACTTAAGATAATTCGCAGTAAGTTCCAAAACACTGATATTGTTGGATATACAGTTAAGAATTTTTGGTTATTGTAAGAATAACTGCATTGTATAATATTATTTAAAAACATGGGGGAAACGGCGCACGCTCTGTATACATTTCGGAGCTGAGTGCAAGTATCCATGCACCAGCTCTGTCCACAGTGTAATGTCTGTAAACAAACAGCTGTGTTGGCCTGGGAGAGATCCCCAGTTCCTGCCTGCATTAGGTGGAGTTAACTCCCTGAAGTATTTACAGCTCCCTGGTATGCCATTACAACACTCTGTGTGTCTGTGTGTGCTTGTGTGCGTGTGTGTGCGTGCGTGCGAGTGTGTGTGTGTGTGTGTGTGTGATTGAGTGAGTGTGTGTATTTGTGTGTGTCGGAGGAGGGGGTTGTGAGGGCATGATGAGACAGAGGCCATGCGGGCCGCAGGCAGATGAGTGGGGTCATGACAGGAGAGGATGACAGGTTACAGAGTGGTGAAAGGAGAGCAGCGGAACCGATTAACGGGGCTAATTTGTGACTGCGCATTACTGAAAAACACTTTTGACGTGTGAAAGTTAATTGCCGACTCTCACCATCCCTCCTCTTTCAAAGGCTGTAGTTTTCTACTCTCTGTCCTGTCGTTTCCCACCATATCTTAGTACTCAGCACTACTGAACTGATGTTGTTCCAAATGACACACAAATGGCCTCTTAGGCTCTGTCAGGCAACACTGCCAACTAGTGCTGAGAACATTTAGTAAAATTGATTGAGAGAAAATCAATGACAACAATTTTATTTATTGATCTGTAATTTATCAGGCAAAAATGCATTTTGCTTGATCTGGCTTTTTAAATGTTGAGATTCGTAGCTTTCGTTTGTTTTGTATCATTCTTTTAGGCAGGCTTTGTCAGACAAAACAAGCCATTTGAAGATCTCACCTTGGGCTCTGGGAAATTCTGTGCAGCATTGCATGTTATAGCCAATGAGTAATTGATGAATCCTAAAATAAAATCATAAAATCATAAAAAATAATAGCAACCCTACTGCCTAAGACTGGTTGAATCTTAATGTACAATTTTATGGTTTAGAAATAGTCTTTTTTTAAATGCATGCTGGTCTTCAGAAATGTATTTTTGTATGCATATCAATTGTGTATCTTCTGTTGGCTGGGTTGCAGGTGTCTGTTTCCCTGTCAACTAATGAGTCCATGCCAGGAGACCCGGTGACCCTGCATGTCCGGGGAGAGAGGGGCTCCTGTGTTTGTGTGGCCACTGTGGATAAGAGTCTTTACTTGTTAAAGCCTGACTTCCAGCTCAGTCCTGACAAGGTTGGTCGCATTTATAGTTTATGGTGATATTTCACTGTGATAATATTCACCTTAAAAGAATAGATTTTAGTTTTGCGTGTCTTACAATATAATTGTCAGAGCAGTTCTTCTTGACTTTTACTAATAGATCCTTGGTTTCTGAGATATTACGTCACTATATATATATGTAACTCTGAGCTGCTTTTGTGCGTGTAACTGTGTTTGTGTGCTGACATGAAGGTGTTTCCTTTGTGCAGGTGTTTAAAGAGCTGGCAGATTTTGATGTTTCAGATGCTTTCGGCATTCCTAAAGATGACGGACATTTCTGGTGGCCTGGGCTGTCATCAAAGAGACGAAGACGCTCCTCTGTTTTTCCGTGGCACTGGGACATCACCAAGGATGCACGCTTCGCTTTCACAGTGAGAACAAACACTTAGTTAAAAGGCCCACAGTGATGGTACAGGGATAAAAAATATATATATTCTTAATGTGTGTGTGTGCATGTGTGTTTTTATTTCTCTGTATGTTTAACACAGGAATCAGGACTGGTTGTGATGACAGATATGGTGAGTTTAAACCACCGGCAGAGCGGAGGCATGTACACAGACGAGGCTGTTCCTGCCTTTCAGCCACACACCTCCACCTTAGTGGCTGCCATGCACTCTCGCCCCACAACCAGGTAAAGGACTTGCTACAGAGATATTTCCTCAGCAGAAAATTCACATCAATATCAGAGGCAGTTTCTGCCTCTCAACTAACCACTATAAGATGCCTAAAAATCCAAATATTGTCTTGTTCAAGCCCAAAAAGGTAAAAGTCTCTGAAGGTAAATATTTTCCTGAATCAGAAAGTTACTAACACAAGTTATCAGATATAACAAAGTTAACTATGTTTGACTGAACCTTAACAAAGAGTGGGCTTGGTTGGATTTTGAGGATATTCAGTCATTGATGTTTACGTATCGGCTGTTTAGTTAACTTATTGATGTAAATTTACTGTGATCTTTGACTGGACCACACACAGTTATATGGGCATGTACTTCTCTGAAAACAATGAATTTTAAAACCAAGCCCATGTGAGAGCAGTAATTACTTCATAATCCAAACAATTATAAATTTGTAATACACATTTCAGTATTTGTCATGCTCGGGTTAAATAAGGTCTCAGAGTTGAGCAACGGACAAACAGAGAAAAATGTGATAAAAGAAATGAATTTCTTTGGTTTGTCCATATTTTAGGTCTACTTTTCTCAAAGCCACAAATACTTCTCATTCAAGAGATGAACATTAAACACATAACATGACTCAGGGAATGTCAGCGTGGAATTCAGGATAATACATTTTCCAATTATGGTGGTGTTGTTTTATTGTGAGCAGCTGAAGCCTTTTATTGATGTCAGCTTGTGTTTTGGTTGCAGAGCAGAGAAGCGGAGGCGTACATTTTTCCCAGAGACTTGGGTGTGGCACTGCCTCAACGTCAGGTATTTAAATCTTTATATAAATATTTCACTCATGTGTATGTGTTTCACATGCCTGTGGCTACATCTATGAGTTGCACCACACTGTCTTTACTTACATGGGATTTACTCACAATGTAAAAAAATTTAGGAGAGCAGAGGAATTGACAAGAGAAGAGTTCATGTACAAAAACTGGAAGAATGAAAGACCGACAAACAAAAGGAGATACATTGATAGAGTACAAGAAACGATGGGAAGTGAGGATGAAAAAGGAGTGCTGCATAGGAGAGAGTGAAGATGAGATGACAGATTGTTGGGAGAAGAAAGGAATGAGCGAAGAGAGGAAAGGTGCTAGTAAATCTGTATGGGAGAAGACGGATGATCCATCATGTAGCAGCATCCAAGATTTCCCCCCTCTGGGTGTGAATGTGCCTCATTTAAATTGGGCGATCTTGGAACAGACTGTCACTTTCTCAACAGCTCCTTCCATTCATTTTCAGCCAATATAAATGAGTTGCCCATAGATTTCCATATGCTTGATTCCTTTGGATGGGACTTCAGCTCTGCCTAATTTCCTGTGAAGTCCAAAGCTCTGATTTCCCTTAAAAGTCTATTAAAGTGGATTTTGGGCAACTTTGATCAAAAGGAATGGGCGTACATGCAGTTTTTCAAGTTTATTATGCCCTGTGACCATTTGCCAAGACCAACATTAAATATGAGTTGCCAATAATGATCTCAGCCCATTCATTCAAAGAAACAGATTGGGTCAACACCTGACTGTCCCTCACACCTATCCATTTTAGAGTGTTTGCTGTAGTTACACTGGTGCAGGTGTTGGTGTTGACACAGGTGTTGCTGACATAAAAGTAATCTACAGTGTTTCATCAAGCCCGTCCTTGTAGTCTGTGCCGTTTTATTGCTTAAATAAAACCATGAAAGGATGCTAAACTCTTCTTACTTCCCTGCCACTCAAGCTGTATCTCAACATGTGTCACTGACAGCTCTGAAACCGGGGAAGCTGAGCTGCGACTGGACGTGCCGGATTCAATCACCACATGGGTGACAGAAGCTGTTGGCCTGTCTGAAGAGAAGGGGCTGGGCTTAGCAAAGAGAGCGGAGCTTCGTACCTTCAAGCCCTTCTTTGTTGACTTTACGTTGCCCTACAGCTTAATCAGAGGGGAGCAAACCAAAGTTCCCCTCACTGTCTACAACTACCTGCCAACGTGCTCTGAGGTAAGATGATGAATGAGGGGGCAAATGGACAGGAAGCAAACTTGTTATTTTTCTATAGCGAATGTGCAATAAGACTCTTTAGCACTGACCTCCACAAACAAACAAGTCAACTTAGTCATATTCTTAAAGACGGCAAGGGGAGCATTAGGTTACGATGGTGCAGCTTAAAGGGCCATACCTGTGATTTTACATGTTTCAGCCCAATGACTACAAATTGTTTGTAACCCATTAAAATATTAATAATAATTATTTTTATTTAATTGTCACAAAATAACGGAGATGAGTAATGACTGTTTTGAACAGTCATACTGTGCAGCCAGAATCACTGCAATAACCAACTCTTATACAGAGGATTGTTTGATTTTGACCACAGCTGCTTTAACACATAGAGATAACTTTCACAAAAATGAATGTGGGTGACTGTGCAGCCCAGTTGTGCGCTGCCAGCTCCACTGCAAATAATCTTAGCGGGTTGTTGATGATGTTCTTGGCATCAGATGCAAATAGATGTAGTACTTAGTATGATAAAAAGCGTCTGCCAAATGAGTAAATGTAAATGTAAATCAGTAAACCTGGTTGGTTGGGACACTTCTAACATGTGGTTAACATCTGGCAGGATAGTGTTAAATCAGTGTGTGTTATAGTGGTCCTGGTGAAGCTTCTCACTGTCCGGTGAAAGAAAGCAGCTAGCGACTCCCGATGTGTCACAGGAGACACATTCAAGGTCTACATCCTTCCTGGGCCAAGAGTAAAAGTTAGCAGCAACAAGCAATGTAGCACATGGTAAACTGACCTTTTGAAATTGGTAATGAGGGTTTTCAAAATGATAGGGAAATGGTCTTCAAGATGAAAAAAGGGGAGAATAATCAGTAGGGGTAATAAAGGAGGGAGCCCTCTTCCTGGATGGATACATATGCAATAGGTGTGGTATTTACAAAGTAGACGGAAGTATTAGTTGTAATAAAATCCAAATAATATTAAACATGATAAGTCAAAGAGTTTTAGGCAAAGTACAAAAGTGTTTGAAATGAAGACTGTGGATCACAGAGAAGACAGAGCATCTTCCAGGTGCTAAAAAACACACGTGCTGTAAAGGTGATGGGCTAAAACATGCAAGCCCCTGTGATGGTGTTTTTTTATTTTTTTATTTCTGCATTCAGCAAAACCAGTGTGGTCAAAACAATGTGATAAATGAGGCAAGGATTGTTATGGCATAACTGTAGGTAAGAGGGACTGGAAACTGTGTCCAAAGGAAGCGCAGGTTTGTAATGTGAAGATGTGAGATTAGCCCAGAAGTATGTTTCAGCACTCACTTTGAAGAGCCTTCTGAGCTCTATCTTGGCCTTAAATGGGTCCATCCTGCGCTCCACACAGATGACATCATGATGTTTGCAGATGAGCCTGTTAAATGGCCTGTGCGTGTGCTGCCCTGATGTCATGTTAGGTGAATATGCAAACCAGAATAGCCCTCCTTTTGATGTCCACCCCAGCAACATGTGATTCCTATATTTTTCTGCTGCGTTATTTACGACTTGTGGCGTGTGGATAAAGAACAGTTAAAAGATCCCTCTGCATTACAGAGTCCTCTGTGAAAATTGGACGATGAGTGGAACTTAATCCTTCAGGGAGCTTGAGAAGCATGAGTCAGTCAGCATGGAAAATTCACAATGTGATTTAAAAATTCTCCCTTGCTTTTCGAGGTTTGAGGGGAACACGCTATATGAGGGAGGGGCGTGCCTGGCAGGAATGATGTCACTGTAGCCCTGTCAGAGGAGATCGATTGCCTCTGATTTGTTTCCTCCTCCTCTCCCCTCCTCTCCTCTCCCCTCCTCTCCTCTCCTCTCCTCTCCTCTCCTCTCCTCTCTTTACAGGTTCATGTTAAAGTATCAGTTCCAAAAGGCATCAAGTTTGTTGGCCATCCTGGAAGGCACCACCTTACCAGGAAGAAGTGTGTCGCGCCAGGAGAGGCTACTCCCACATCCATTGTATTGTCTTTCACTGAACTGGGATCTGCTAACATAACAGGTACCCACAGAGCACAGTCAAATGAATAGTTTGCTCATGGACTCCTTGAATTTGCTGATACTGTTATTATTGTTTCAAATATTGTCAGGGTGGAAGTAATCTGATATTCCTCTTAAATTATATTTCGATGAGGAAACCATGAATATTTGTCCTTATGTCATGATGTAATGGAAGTCATGAGGCACATTCAGGTTAGTTGGTCAGGATGTTTGTCACCTTTTACATCACTGGAGAAAACACCTCTTGGCAGCTATGTGCGCTTATTTTTTTTGCTGTAAAATATTCAGGACAGAAGAACTTTGTCTTTATGCAACACAATGACGTAGATTATTGTATAAATTCAGGACAAGCTATTTTACAAAGTGTCCCAAAGTTCTTTGTCACATGTTTAGAAAGAAGGAAGTGGATCAGTGTTTGTTGTGAAAGAATGATTGTTCATGTAAACAATACAGATTAGGGCGTTCTGGATGATGAAAATAGCATCATTTGAATTCTTAAGTGGTATGGCACTTTGACTAGGCTGCTGGTCCCCTCAGTGTGATGCCTCACAAAAAGGCAAGCCTTTGACTCAGGAGAGCTCTGCTGGCCAAGGAGCTGAGCTGTGTGTGATCTGGTCACCCACCCAGAGTTACAAACAGTCCCCTCCAGAGCGCATGTGAGAACAAAGCAGGCCGGCAGTGGGGGAGCAAACCAGAGCTGTGCTGTGACACTGAGTGGCATGTTGATGAGTTTGCAGGTCACTGGCGGTCAATGGGCCCCCCATGGCCCCACTCCTAGTCCCCTGGCCCCTTGTGTTTCCCTCTCAGTACACACACACAAAGAGACGCCATTGGCACAGGGCCACATTTCCAATGTGCTCCTCAGCAAGAGAACTGGGAGTCCTCTTACAGACATGTTTGTCCTGTGTAATGTATGTTATGAGCGATGACCACAAATGCCTGAAAGACAGTAGGGACGAGGCCTCACTCGGCTATTAGTGATTTGTGACTTCACAAACACGTGATCACGTTTTCCACAAAATCATTTCGGATCATAATTTTTGTCGCCATGATGATATTTGCATCCACCTATAGTCCCAATAGTGCCCAATTGTCTCCAACTGAAATGTAGGTTTGAAATCATATTCTAAGGAAATTTTCAGTAACATTGTCAACCATAGTTTGTCAGGGAGCTAGTGACTGGCTTGTGGTGACACTCCACAGACATTCTACACATCTGAAGTGGGTGATGTTGTGCCATGACAGAATTTAAGAGGGAAAGCTGATTCTGCTCTGTGCTGCCCATAGCTCGTGCCATTGCCTACAGTGAACCAAGCTGCTGTTCAGATGGACTCCAGACAGGGAAAACAGCCAATGATGTGGAGGACAGAAGGATCCCAACTGGCCTGGACTATGTTCGCAGGACCGTCCTGGTGGAGGTATGAGAGCTGATATTGATCAATGTCACTTTATAAGGGAAGACTTGCTTTAAAAATTGTAGGTATTTGAAATAAAGTTAGAATTTAATTGTAATAATACTTCTACACCTTTTCCACTTTCTTATTGTATTCCACTTTTCCTTATTCTTTTTCTTTCCTGTGACATCTGTCTCCTCTCCTCATCCTCCTTGCAGCCAGAGGGCCTGCCCAGAGAATACACCTACAGTGTCTTCTTCTGTCCCAATGGTCAGTGCAGACACACTTTCCTCTATTATATATTGATATATTATTGTACAGTTGATAAGGTAAATTTTACTAACCCTAAGTGCCTGAGTGTATTTTGTATTTCCATTGTCAGAGAGGATCCACATTTCCACTCCCAACAAATATGAGTATCAGTATGTGAAAAAGCCGGCCAAGATGAACCAGTTCCAGGTTGCAGTGAAGACCCACAACGATGCCCATTTTGCTCTCTCTGCCAGCCCCCACGACAGTGCAGAGATGCTAGAGATCGTACTTGGGGGAAGGCAAAACACTCGCTCCTGGATCTCCTTGGGCAAGATGGGCGAGCCCCTGGTCAGTGCCTCCACACAAGGCATCCTCTCCTGGGACGAATTCCGCAGCTTCTGGATCAGTTGGAAGGGAGGCGTGGTACAGGTAAGGAGATAAAGGGATTGTAGAGGAAAATATCCTCCTACAAGTATAGAGCCCTGAAAATGTCCTGCACCAAGTGCAACAGATTTGTCTTCAGATCATGATTGGACTCTCTGACAGAAAAAGAGGAGGGTGAAAAAGACTCAGCAGGCCATGGGGTCTGTGTGTTAGGAGGACTGGCGCCACTTTTACTGGCGTGCCTTCCGGTAAGGTCACGCTTAACGGGCTGATGTCACTGAGGACACTCGTTGATCCATGGCCTGGTGCTCGCATGGCCCTCTCTGGCTGGCACACTGCCTCCCGGCCCCAGCCCTGGCATTCGCTTTGCACCATTCACCAAAGGCAGCAATTAAAAGCCCGCAGAAGAGCAATGCACATTACAGTCCAATGGGATTCATTTATTTTCTTGGGGACGATGGCATTTTAGGGTTAATGAGCTGTGGGGCTTGGCCATGCATGGTCTTTGGTTTAATGTGATTATGAAGTTAAACTCCAGTACCAGGGAGGAAATGCTCTCTACATGGGTCTGTTTGTATGTTTGTGTTTGTGATTGTGTGTGGGAGGTGAGTGAATCACACTGGCGTCACTAACACTTGGCAGAGGGACATTATTAGTGCTCAGTGTGAGGGAGCCCAAAAACAGCACCAGTTGCTTTCTAAAGTGGGTTCACTGATTCGTAATGTTTTCTTGTTGACTGCTGTCTGTTTGTGTACAGTTCTACTTGTGTTCTGATCCTTACAGGGAGCAGCTGTGGTGTAACCATAGAATACAAATAAAAACAATATAATGGACTCTTAAT
The DNA here is from genome assembly GCF_002814215.2 of Seriola lalandi dorsalis. NCBI lineage: Eukaryota > Metazoa > Chordata > Actinopteri > Carangiformes > Carangidae > Seriola > Seriola lalandi. Next base: position 730,548 of record NW_019524820.1, on the reverse strand, counting down.
TACAAATGTGTATTCTTCCAGAAGTGTTTTCCTTTAGCCTGTTATTGCACTCTCCAGGTAGGACATGGTTTACATCCATCCAATGAGTCAGTGATCCTCCACTGGGCGGGCCAGTTCCCCGGACAGGTTAGACTCTCTTTTGGCTTTTATATACAAGTTGCTGTATTTTCTCTTCAGATGATTTAGATAATAATTTGTTTGTCCACCCAGGTGCGCCACATAGGCTTCTCAACAGGCTGGGGCTCAGTTGGAGAATTTAAGATCTGGAGGAAAGAAGACTCTGATGAGAACCACAATGAGGCCTTCACTCTGGGGGTCCCTCACAACATGGTTCCTGGATCTGAAAGGGCCACTGCATTTATGATTGGTATTAGTACTGTATTATTATATGTAACACACTGAATGATTTGTTATTTCCATCATACGCTTATCTATATCCGTAAAACTTTGGCTTAAGTAGATCTATCAAGCTTTCATTTGAGTGGAACTAAAATTCAGTACATTGTGCAGTCTGAATAACTATCTGTGTGTGTGTGTGTCTGTGCAACTATATCAGGGGATGTCATGGGGCCAACTCTTAATAACTTGGACAAGCTGTTGCGGCTGCCATTTGGATGTGGGGAGCAGAACATGATCCACTTTGCCCCCAATGTCTTTGTTCTCAAGTACCTGCAGAAGACCAGGCAGCTCAGCCCTGAGGTTGAGAATGAAGCAACTGACTATTTGCTGCAAGGTAAAGAGACCGCAACCTAACTACATTCTGGTTTTCATAATATACTGCACCCTTAGACCATACTTTTAATGCAAATTTATCCCAGTGGATTAAAGATCTCCTCCCTAAGCTTTAGAAAGAATTTTTGTTGCTCCTTCTTCTTCTTATCCTGTGTTTTAGACACTTTACTATTGATTACTTGTAATTTTAATAATCTATCTTCAAGTGATTTGTTCTTCTTATTTATTCACTGTACATTGGTTTGTATACGATTACCAGCAAAATGTTTAAAATGTAATGGTTTATATTTATTATAAATCTTATTTATTAGAAGCTGAGTATCAGTAGTGCTAATTAGTCTAATATCACGTAGTTGAAGGTTCACCTTTGGTACCACAGATTTCACCTGTCTGACATAACAGATGACATGTTTATCCAAAGATGCGCTGCATTCCCAAATCCCTGCTGATCCTTAGCTAGCAGCAGTTAGCTAGCAGCTGTTTAAGCAAAGGGAACAAGAGCGTCAATGAAACTCTCACAGTGTGCCATAAATCTCAACAAGTCAAACCCCTTCTAGCCCAGCTGTGCACAAAGTGGTTTCATGCTGAGAGGAAGGAATGTTTTCTAATTGCTGGCAAGGTGTATACTGTTGTTGAGTTTTCTGGAAACTATTGGAGTGAAGTTTACCTTGGATAATGGATTTTGTTTGTGGAACTGTGGATTTCTTGACAGAGGAGTCTTGGCCTGGCTGCCACTCAATACTCCAGATCATGGATTGGAATGAAGCTGGATGTTTTTACTCAGAGTTACCCAGACCAGTCTTTCCTCCACCCCCTCTGTTTTCTCCACTTACCCCTTATAAAGATGAATCACCTTCAGAAATTCCCAGAGTAGACTTTTCCTAGTGTGCTATACAAGGGGCAGGCCACCCTGCAGAGTTGTGCGCATACCTTGATCAGGTGGCAACGTCCAAGATTTATTCTATGCCATCCTGACATGGAAATAATATTGAGGTTAACCTTCAGCTGACAGAATTGACTACTCAAAAAAAAAAACTCATTGCACAAGGTGGGAATTTCTAAAATATGAGAACAAATGTAATATTATTTCCATATTAAGCATATTGTTTTGTTTGGTTTTTGTTTGGTTTTTAAACAAAATAAGTGGCTTGTGCTTGAATCACCCTCTTTGATCACAGTGTGGAGCACCTGGATGCCTTTGCATAGTTACTCTGTTACAATTGCATAATCACAATGTCTTGACAATGCTTCATTAACTGCGCAACAACAACAAGGGTATGTCCAAGCACACTTGGTATTTTTGTGCATATATTTAAGTGCAGCTCGCTACGCAAAAGAGAGTTGGGTGAAGTTCACTATGCTTCATGTTATTTGCATGCAGCTCATTGAACCTCTCTTCCCATGTTTGTACTTTGTGCCCTTTACAGTGCATAAAAATAACAACTGAGTAGCCAAAGGGCATTTCAAGGTCAGGACAATGGAACATGTGCTGCTTTTACCTGTCTTTATACCACCTGTAAAATTTAGCCCAGAATTCAGTCTCAGCTTGTTGCTTGTGGGTTCCTCTGCCTGAACTTCAAAGATCATATGATGAAAGAAGAACCTTTGGTTAAAATCCTGATCCTTGATAGAAAATGAAATCCAGATTACTTTAAATTCTGCTGACTCCATACATTGTGTTGTAAATGAAGATTGATGTCCATAGGTTTCCTTAAGAGCACTTTTCAAGGTCAGAGTGGGCTCCTCTACCGTTGCCATCTTGGCAGTGCCCTACTCCGCCTAACTCCCAGCTAATCCAAATAAGGGCAAAAAGACTTCAGTGCATGCTAGTTTGTGGCAAGCATACGCTCACCCACCTGTCACTCAAAGCGACATGCCCTCAATTATGCATAACTTTAAGCCTTAATATGATTTAAACGGTTTTATAAAAATTCACCCCCTGTACAGTTGCCACGAAAGGGGAAATTAACTACATGGACCAAAACCATGCAGCTTTTGGTACTTACGTGTTGGCTTCATTTTTGAGCCCCAGAGTGTGCCTCCTGGTTTACTCTCAATATATCGTCTTTCTTTCCTTCAGTTAGTGTATATTTATCCCATTACACACAGAGTGTAAGAATCCTTAGGAATGCTTTTTGAGTCTGCTTTAGTCTATTTTTTTTAACCATCTGCAATGATGGAGAGAAAAAATGTTCAGTTGGATTTCCTACAGACTTTGAAAGCACTGTAAAATCTGAAAAAGCGTGTGAATAATTTTTGTAATTTCTCAGCCATTCTTTATTCTTATCCAGGCTACCAGAGACAACTGACCTACAAACGGCAGGATGGATCCTACAGTGCCTTCGGAGAGAGGGATTCCTCTGGCAGTATGTGGTAAGTCATTGTAGGGGTAACTGTTGAAGTTTACACAACTCATACCAGCCAAACTACACTTAGCTGTAGCCACATTCTTCAGCTTTAACTGGGACATAGATTACCAGCCAAAGCAATGAAGTTTTTATCAGCATCTCAGTACGCTGTGCTCAAATTAATCTATTCCTGTTGGTGTGTTTAATTCACTGGTGAGTTTTTATTTCATGTTTACACTCCCTGGGGGCAGGCAGGCAGACAGAATCATCTCATAATATTTATAAAACTGAAATCAATGCTCTCAATGGGGAGCTCCACTGCTTGCATTGTGAGGCCCATGCACAATGTGCATACCTCTGGTTGATTTATGAGCTGAGGTGGGTATTATGATATTTAATAGAGCTAACACTGTGAAACAGCAGGTTACATAAACAACTGAGAATCGTAAACAAACTGCATAATTGGATCCCTGAGGTAGGCAAAGCTGTCAAGATTTATTTGCAGTTAATCAGGGTTCATATCCGTCGCACTGAGTGGACCCATGCTGCTTTGGCCCCACAGACAAGCTCTTAATGCCACTATTGGAGACACTGTTATAAGTTGTCTGGAGCCACTTCACCAAATGGCTTTCTGCTCTTTTTTTGACATGGCCTCGAAAATGTGAAAAGAGGTGGCGCATGCCTCTTAATGACTCACTACCTGGGTGTAATTGGTAACATTAAACTGCCATGGAAACCTTGAACTCTTCCCCTGTTGAGTGTGAGAGGATATGAGGATGTAACAAGCAGTGGTTTGGAGTTTTCCTTGGCGCCCGGGGCAACAAGTGTGGGTTGTGGGCACAACACAGATGGTGAACCTTCAGTAAACCTGCATCAGACACTTTATGAATCCATCAGCAACATGTTTGCATCCAAAACAAGCCCGGCTTTTGTTTTGGTTCCAGAGTTCACAAGTAGAGCAGTGCATTTACTGCCTGCTTAAAAGCTCCCGTAATGCAGTGTTAATGTATTCCAGCTTGTAAAAATGTATCTAAGAGGAAATTGACAGGATGTGTTGAAAAGAATGAACATAATGACAAGGGCTGGCAGTAATTGTTTGGTGTGCAATGCTGGCCATCTCTGCTGCAAAGGCTATTAACACTGCACAGAGCGGGCTGGAAGTTCACTGACTGAATGTAATTCAGAAGCAGGAAGACACTGATGGGGGGGTTATAGAGTAGGTTCTCATCCCCTTGCTCCTTTTTATGTTGACTTGAATAAAAACTGCCTGCTATTTTGCAAATACAGCAATACAGACTGAAGGGGAATGTTGTGGTTGGGTGTGGGTTTGTGCATACATGCATAGGTCGCATTTTGCCATACATTCATTTACTGTGTTTATTCGCTAACCTCTGACCCCAACTGTAACACTTTGAACCACATACCTAACTGATTCACTCTTTGGATTTTATAATCATGTCATCTTCTACTATTATCCTCATCAGATTTTTACACACATCCCAGCCCAAGGCGACAGTGCATAAACTCTCTCATTAAACCTAAAGACAATTTTCAAGAAAGGAAGCCCTGTAGTTTCCTTATGTTCTTCCACATTATCTATCAGAGAAAGCGGAGGTCACAGCTGAACTAAGAAATATATCTTTTAACAAACTTGTCAAAAGTTTGCTCCCTCCTTTTATAATTATCCTTAAAAGTGGGGCAGTATATTTTTTCATTTTCTCTGAAGTCTCAGTCCTTGGCTCTACATGTTGAGGCTGGCATGGCATTTGTGTCTGCCCAAAGACTGATCTGACAGAGTTAGCAGGATTGGGGGCTGAATACCAGAGATTGAAAGAACTGATATCTACTGCTATATTAACCTAATATCTATTTCCAGTCCTGTGCCAAACTGAAAAGCCAGTGTTTGTTCCTTTCTTTTGCTACATCTTGGCTATAGAGTCATTGTAAAGATGTGCATTTGTAAAACTAAAGCCCTCAGTGGTCTGTACGTTCACTAAATATTAAGTCGTGTGGGCTTGTCACAAAGCTGTCATCCACAGACAGCCTGCAGAGCAAATCCTCAGAATTGAAAATATAAACATATCCACCAAATGGTAACAGAGAAATTACAGCCACAAGCAGACATTTGCTAACATTTTACTAGTGTCTTGATTTTATTTCCCCAGTTTGGTTACAATAGTAGCAGAAGTAACACCTGATCCATGATGTCATCCCTAACTCTAACCCCTTGTTAGTAATATGTTTTCGTAATCCAGTTTAAGTAATGCACCTCTGGGTGCTTTCTGAAACAACACACCAGCAACATCTCAGTAGTTGAATGCAAAAAAAACAAAAAACAAACAAAAAAATCCCCCCACTTAAACAGGAGTCAGGAACACTTTCTCCAAGTCCAACTCATAACATTCCCCTTTCAGCTTATCAACCTAGTTTTTATCATGCAGCACATCCATGTATTGTCTTTAAAAAAAATACTTCAGATCTACCCTTTGAAGTGTGGAGCTGGATATGGGTAGCTCGGACAGGGGATCTGCGAGTGAGAGGTTAGAAAACGGGTGAAATAAGAAGTGGAGGGGGGATAATCTGGAGAGGGTGACCCCAGCCAAGGGCTGAGTGGTGGAAGTGAGTCTGTCTAGTGCTTCCTTTCTTCCCCAAACTAAATCATATTTACACTTTCCAGTACCTTTCCTTGGGGCCCGACATTTAAAGCCTGTGACACGATATTACTTAACATTATAAAAATTCCAACAGGCTTGCAGCTTCGTCCCTATTTTTGTCTCCGGGGAGGAATAACATCCAGGTTTCAGCCAGGGAAGATTTAATGTTTTGCTTTATGAGAGCAAAGTTCTTTTTTTCCCACTCATCTCCCCTGGTGCTCTTACTTGGATCATGCTCTCACTTACGAGCTGCGTTGAGAAACCAGAGCATGACCTGTTTGTTTATTTCTTCATTTCCATCTTGTGTTTCTGTCTTTTTATGGTAAGCAGCTTGCCTCATCCTATAAGTCAGATGTAGTCAGGAGTGCTGTAATGGAATGTCTTGCTGTCACCGAGGAGTTGTTGTTCAAAGACTGCAGCTTTCGACCACTACCAGGAGGTCTGTTGTTTATGGATGAGTGTGTGTTTATTAGCTCAGCCGTGTCCCCTAGGGCTGACCTTGGCCTTTCTCCGTGATTCCCCTGGTCGTTCTCCACCGCGGCCCACTAAAACCACGGCTCATAAATTTTCAGTTGCACTCCCAGGCCGGCCAGATTCACAACCTTCGTCCCTGGGATCCGTGTTTGTATAAGTTGCGGAATGCTTTTGGGGAATCTCCAACTCACATGCAGAAACGTACTTGATTGGCCTGTGTGAGATTTCACATTCTCAAGAGCACAGCTGCCGCATCCTGTAGCGGTGATCAAACCCTGCCGCACCCATCTCCTCCTCTCTTCACTTCCTTTCTTTTTTTTTTTCCATTTCATCAGATCCGTCTATACATACCAGTCCTCTTGACAAAAACATCCCTCCATCTACACTCTTCACTATCAGCCCCCTTCCTCGTCTGTTGACAGATTGAAAGAGTGTTACTGGTTGAAAAACTTCTCACTCCATTGCTTTCAAACTCTTGATGCTTAAGTATTTTTTAGGATGTGCCAGCACATGTTTTAAAGAATCTTTGATTATCTCTCCCCTCTTATCTCCTTCCTCTTTTCCTTTACCCTCACCCATCTTTATCTGTCTCACCCCTCCACCTCCACGTCTCCTTCCTCTAGGTTGACAGCATTTGTGCTGAAGTCCTTTGCTCAATCTCGAGGTTTCATCTTCATCGACCCCGAGGAGCTTCGAGCAGCCAAGTCCTGGCTCATCAAGCATCAGAGGGATGATGGCTCCTTCCCTGCCATGGGACGCATCCTCAACAAAGACCTGCAGGTACGCCTGTGTCTAGTTGGATGTGGGGTGGGGGTGAGGGTGGGCTTAAAGGCAGAAGGTCTTGTTGAAGAGGAGGGATTTGTTCTTCTTCTCTGAGACAATGACAGTATGGATTTCGATTGGACTGTTAGGCTGCCATTCCTACGATTCTTTCACCTTATTGTATGAATCCACATCCCTCTGGATATTTATGTTTTCAGTGTGTTGTGTTTGTGTGTCAGGTGAAAGCTAATTTTGGAACGTCAGACCTCCAGCTAACTAAATATTTACACTTGGGACAAGTGAAGGCTGAAGTGTTGTTTACTAAGATGTCTTTTCCAGGGGTGGGCCTTTTTAAACTGCCTTAGAATTTACATGATTTAATGAGATGAATGTTTGAAAAAAACATTCTTCGGACTCCTGTGAATATTACGAGATGGAGATCTGTACCATTTGTGAAAGTAACTGAAAGCTAATGAGTGTTTTTGTCCACAGGGAGGGATCCATGGGAAGATCTCACTTACGGCCTATGTGGTCGCAGCTCTCTTGGAGACGGGAATAACAACAGAGGTAAGCACTCAGACAAAAACAACTTTTCACTGCAGCCTCTGCCTCTTACACCACAGACACTCCTTAGAGTTGAACTTTCAATGGACCAAAAAGTGTTTCATTTGGTGGTAATTAAACCCACAGGAAAAAAAAAACTCTGCCTTATTTGTCATTGACACTCTAGATGCAGTGCTGTAAAATTAGATTTATGATTTCAGTGGGATCACAGGTGAAACTCTTTTAAGAGCAACACGTAGTTCGCTACCTGTCCCAGTTACACCACTTACTCCTGTAGCCCATCCTACCAGCCTGGGTCGTGTGTGGACATATAACTGCATTCCTGATAGTTGTGAAGATGGATGTGCTGGCAGTCAGCCTACTCATATTTGTTATGCCCCAGTGCTGCTAATCTAATATCTAATCACGTTTTGAACTCCATCAAAAGATTTAGGCTGACATGCAGAGACAATTGAGTCGCCTGAAAGACACCTAGGTTACATTCCTCTCTTTATCCTTTCTGCTTTTCTCTTTGTTTTTGCCGTGATTTTTCTTAACTCTTCTACTAATAGCCATCCTTAGTGATTGAACAACTTCCCCGTGTGTGCTAGTCAGTCGCTAAAAGATTCAAAATTTTCTGCTTCGATTGTCCTCAGCTTGTGTCGGAAATTCCTGCAACATAAAAGCTGCTAAACATCTGATTGTTTTTGTCTTTTCGCTCAATTTGTCCACATAGTTGACTCTTTATTTAGCATTTCCTCTCCCTGGCTCCTCTCCATCCATCTGTCTCTCCTCGTTTCCTCTGCTATCTATCCCAAAGGGCCTCTTCTGAGAATCTGTCCTTTTACAACTGATAAAAACTGAAAAGGTATCCTTCACATCAAAGCAGAATCTCCATCCCCCCTCCAATTTCACTTAATTAAAAGATGACTGCTGCAATTACAGTGAGTGGCTCTGGAGGCCTATCATCTCATGGATGAGAGGGGAGGTCACATCTGCATGAGATGAAAGTCAACTCTCAACTTTTTAATGGCCAAAATGAATGTTTATTGAATAACTATCTCAGCAAAGGAGAGTTTGGACAGGGTAGCCTGTAAACAGCTGAACACTGACAGAGATGATTGACTAAGCAAGTGTGTGTGTGTGTGTGTGTGTGTGTGTGTGTGTGTGTGTGTGTGTGTGTGTGTGTGTGCATGTGTGCGTGCGTGTACGTGGATGTGTGTGTGTGTGTGTGTGTGTCAAGGTATGCCAAAGTCATGTCAAGATCATGTCATGTAAGAGGCATATCTGAGCATATCTGCGGAGCAATTACAGTAGATTGCTGCAGCAGATAAAACAGAATATAATAAAAGAAAAAGTCACTACTGTACAGAGATGAAAGACACTGTATCTTATATTTTACTTATACCATAATGTTGACAGTCGGCCCTTTACTGCATGTCCCCCCCCCCCCCCTCTGCCTCCCCATTTCCTGTCTCTCTCTACTGTGCTATCATAAAGGCATAAAAAGCCCCCAAAAAATATACTTAAAGTGGAAAACTTCACAGGTAGTGATATACAAAAGATTTTATTACTTTTGATTTTTGTGTACTAAACTGTCCATGGAACCATCACGATGCCATTCACAATTTTCATTTTTTTCAGTGTCACTGCTTTTTTTCAGCTGTGTCTTGCATTGCAGCACATCCTCTATCAACACCACACATTAAAAAATTTGTCAATTTTAGTCTGTGTCCTGGTATTTTAAAATATTTCACATTTTGCAATTTTCCCAGTATAAACATTCTCCTGTAGTAGTATCTCCAGTACTAGTATGTAGTACGCAAAAGCAAAGCTCAGGAATTCCAAAAATAAACTGTCCTTATGATTTTATGTATATGTAGATTGGCACCTTCATAATAAGGCAAACTGTAAGTGAAGTATTGAATGATGTTTTATTATTTTAACCAGTTACTCAAAAATGGTGGAAAAACATGCTGAAAAAGCACTTCAAATACCTATTTAAACAGCACCAGTGGGAGAAGAAATATACATAAATAAATGTGTCAAGGCATGCACATTTGCCAGCAAACATGCCACTAACATGTTTTTTTATGTGGTACAATGCCTAAACAAAAAAGTCTGTCTTTGACATGTCTTATAAGCTATTGATCACTACCACTACCACATCTGTGTTTGTCTTGCATGCTGTCCCGTCTGATCCAGGAAGAGAAGGTGGCAGTGGCCAAAGCCAAGGATTTCCTGGAGAGCAACACCTACTCTGCCGATGACCCATACACCACGGCCCTGTCTGCATACGCCTTGGCTCTGCTACGCAGCCCTTACGCCCCGCTGGCCTTGCGCCGCCTCAACCACATGGCCATCACTCAAGGTACCGTCACACTCATCACTGTGAGCAACATGATTAACAAGCCACCAGAGGCTCATTCATTCAGAGCTAAGTACTGGACAACAGATGTGTAAAAAGGTGACAAGCAAAGACCAGATGTTGAATGAAAGTGGTCTGTAGCAACAAGACTAATGCACCATTAAAAAGATCACAGTGACAGTGTACAGAAATGTAGAAATATATGGCTTATTTCTTTGATCAAGTCTTTACGACAATACAAAAGTGCAACAGATTTACAATTAGTCTCCTGCTCAAAGGCTGATCACAGTTAGAAAAGCAGTCAGACAGAAGATATAGGACAGAAACAGTTGTGAAACTAGCTGTTGTAGTCCTCAGTAGTTCAATCCACTCCTCCCTTTTCCTTTCTTTTTCTTATCTCACTGTTGGTTTCCTTTGGCCATTTCCTTCTCTTCCTCTTGACTGAAACTTTCTGCAAGTTTTTGCAGATTTGACTGAGTTGAGGGGAATACAAAAATGTTCTTAGTTGATCATAATCATTTTATTTGCCAAGTACAATGAAGGCACAGGGCTTGGTTGCATAGTTGCTGAAAGATTCAGACAATTAGGATAATGATACAGTGAGTCATATGATATGGGATGTTCCCTTTGCACCCTCTCTGTCTTAATCTCCCTTTGTTTGTGTCCGTAGATGGACTCACCCACTGGAGTCTGACAGGCAGCACTATGACGGATGAGGACACTTTCATGGGATTCAGTGATGGCCTCTCTCAGTCAGGTATACTTTACATCCATCAATATTACCTCTCTGTTGGAAATACCTGATGCCCGTCTGTAATTCCCCAAAATAAAATGCAAAGTCCAAATAAGAATTTTCATCATCAGTTCTTGTTTTTACCCAGTGGTGTCAGCAGAGGTGGAGATGACAGCCTATGGTCTACTGACCTACACCCTCCTGGGGGATGTGGCTTCTGCCTTGCCTGTGGTCAAATGGCTCTCCCAGCAAAGGAATGCCTTGGGCGGCTTCTCCTCCACACAGGTAGCCTTGTTTCTCTGGCTTCTCTTCTCTTTTGAATCAAACACTTGTAGCAGCAATAATACAAAGTTGACTTTTCTTACACCCGCTGTGCCAGGACACGTGTGTGGCTCTGCAGGCTCTGTCAGAGTACGCCATCCTGTCCTATGTGGGAGGGGTCAACCTCACCATCTCACTGGCCTCCACCAACCTTGACTTCCAGGAGACCTTTGAACTCAACAGGGACAACAAGAAGCTCCTCCAGAGTGCCAAGGTAATCGCATCCATGGAAACAGTGAATAGTAGTATAAATACTTGGTATGGTATGGTGGTATGCTCCTCAGTGTTTTTGTATGCAGATGAAGCACAAGTCAGTTTGTCGAGGTCGACTGGACTGTATCTGCATTAATTGTCAAGTCTACTAATGATTGCTGATACTTCAGAGAAGAACCTTTGCACTTTAAAGCAAATTACAAATGTTTCTCTCTTGATTACAGTGATTGATGAGCAACTATGCCTTACTCTGGCCCTGAACATTAATCTCTGTTTCCATATCCAGCTGTTTAGTAGCCAGAACCTTTTCACACTGCCAAGCTAAACCAAGCTGGATTGCCCAAAAGCACGTAGTTGGTCTGTTGATTTAATGGCTATGTTTTATTGGCCTGTTTGCCCACACATTACAAACCTGACAGTGTGTGCACAAACCGACTTTTACCCAGGGCACTGCGGTGCTAGGTCAGCACTGCGGTGTGTGTAAAAGTGCTCCATGAGCTAGAGTGGTTCAGGTGAGAGTGCAGTATGTTCTCTCTGCCGGGCATGTTCCTCCGCTGTGATTAGTGGTGTCAGCTTAATTGGGGGCAATTAAGCCCTGCTGGTTAGTAGCCAGGGAACCACTAGTGGCAGTGCAGCAGCCTACAGCATTCATTCACTTGATAAATGACTCACTCACCTCTCCTTGCCCCCTCTGACTCTCTTTGTTTTTTCTCTTTCTTCTGTCTCTCTCTTTTTTTTTCAGATCCCCAGTATCCCCACAGGCCTTTTTGTGAGCGCTAAAGGAGAAGGCTGCTGTCTCATGCAGGTATATAGTGCTACACACACGAGCTTTCACAAACAGACACATTTTCAGTCTTGAACATTGCTCAAAAAGGAACTGTAATGTTATGCTTATTCACTGGCTCACAGCAAGAATCTCCCGGCAGGGGAGAGTCAGTTGCCGTCGCCTCATAATGCCCAAATTCCTCCCTGTAAATTGGAGTAATCTGGTAGAGTTTAGCCAGTTGTTTTGGAATGTGTTGATCATCCCTGTTGATTCCTGTGGTCCCCTGGACAGGATGCTGTTTACTTCTACCTTGTCACAGACAAACAAAAAACCCCTTTCATAAACCGAGGGAGTCATTTTCCTCTTTGTTGGCTGAACCTCTGTCCTCTCTTCTTATCACCCATGTTTAAATGTTTGCTTTAAAACCAAACAAGGCATAAATGAAAAAGCATGCTCGATCAAAGTTGGATGTTTACAATCCTATTTTGAGAAACTTGTGTGTGAGGTACGGCTTGAATTGACTGAGGCAGAGCCAGATAGAGCAGCGGATGTTGTCTTGTGCTGTGCGGTGCCTGAAACGTCTTCCAACTCGTTCTCCTCAGCGAGTTTCTCACTCACAAACATACGATTTCTTCCTTCACACCTCGCTCCCTCTCTACTCTCCCTCCATCCACACCTCTTTGTGCGTCAACACACATCTCTGACAGACCCTCGGGCCAGCAGCACCTGGGCTCTAATGAAATACAACAGCGGGGCTATCAAAGAGACCTGCCTGTGTACGTGTTTGTAGACAAACTGTATGTGATGAGTATACGTCCTGCGCCGCGGGATTATTATTTAGTAGCTTTGCAAAGGACACAAATCACACTGGATGATTTGTACGGTTCTGGCAATAATAATCCTCTGTGAAATTAAAAAGAGCGTCAAAGCAGCGAGTTGTCCTCAGGCTGAAATAGTAGTCTGCTGAATGCATGTCTTGTGTCCAGTGAATATGATTTGTGGTTTATGCTTTAAACTGCTGCCTAAGTCTTTTTTTTCCTGCTTTTCTAGTGTTTTCAAAGCCGGAGGTCCTAAATATTTGAACTCTACGTAGTTTGTTGCCAATCTTCGATGCCAAAACTTGTGTCTTTCACACAGCTGTCAAGAAGTTATTTAATTAATTTTGTTCCTTCATACAAAAATATTATTTTACGAAATAGCTTCCTCAAACACATACCAAATATTTGGCAAACAAATGAAGACCTGCTTTGATAGCAGCCACTGTGACAAACCATCAGCTCTATGTCTCAGTATCAGGGCTACACAAGGTGTCTGCTTGTTATTGGCCATATCCTCATAGGACAAAGTAAAACTACAACCAGTGCAAGGGGAATATTTGGGATTACCAGTTCAAGAGCTAATGTCCTAATCACATAGGGAAATATTAACAAGACTTAGTCTAGACCAAATTTTGTATGTTCATCCAATATCATTTCACTCAAAACCACAAATATAAACCTTGTGGTGGCAATAGAGGAAAAGTAGGATTCATCCTCTGTGGACCATGAATGTTGAGCCAAATCTTATGGTATTCTATCTAATAGAAATATTTCACTAAAAGCCAAAAATGTCAGCCTGCAGGTGGTGCTAAAGGAAAAGTTGGGGAATCAAAGCAAAGTCAGCAGGCTGGGGACCATGAATGCCTGTACAAAATTTCATGGCAATTCAGCAAATAGTTATTGTAGTGTTTCAGTTTGGAGCAAGATGGAGGACCAACAGACTGACTGTGCCATCCCCCTGTGTTTGTTTTTCCTTGCGATCCAGACAGGCTGCTCTATTTGAGAATTGAAAGTCTCAATTTGGTGGAAAACATTCTTAAACACTGCGCTCCCTGCACTCCCTCCTGTAGATCGATGTGTCTTACAACGTACCTGACCCAGTGTCTAAGCCAGCCTTCCAGCTCAAAGTAGACCTGAAAGAGCCTTTTCAGGAGCGTCACCTGCAGGCCCCCTCCTCGTCTTCCCGCCATCCCTCGTCGCGCTCTAGGAGCCGTGCTGACAACCGCTCTGAGCTCAACCGGAAGCGGCGGGCACCCATCGATGACGACGACCCAGCAGCCCACCAGGACAAAATGGACTTCCACATCTCCCTTGAAGTTTGTGCCAGGTAGAACACACGCTGTGTATACAAATAAAGAAGTGGGCCTGTATGCATAGCTCTGCCGCTCACAACGCCCGATCTTCATCCTGACCCCTGACTCTCTGTCTAGGTGGCTCCATTCAGGCTCATCCAACATGGCCGTTATAGAAGTTCCCATGATTTCCGGTTTCCGAGCAGATGTGGAAAGTCTAGAAAGGGTAAGTAATCAAATTAAAACACAAGCACAAACTTTGCTAAAGGTTTAGAGACTGTACATCATCATGAACAAACACAGATCCATAGATACCCATCGGATATTGTTGTTGGTCATACTGGCTCGGAGATTGCTAGACTTGCAGTGGAAGTAGTCAGGTAAATGGCCAAACTGAAAGACAGGTAGAAAGAAAGACAGATGCATCCACATCTGGAGGCCATTTGATGAAAAGCAGTACGTCATGGAATTTATCTGACTCCGCCTGTTTCCTTTAGAGACCCCAGATGCATGTGTACATGTTCACACCCTTACAGGATGCGTCCTTAAAAAAACACACACATACCTTGGATATGGGCATTATTCCTGTGGTACAGTGGAAGGTGTTTTGATGTAAATATTTGTCGGAGCAGGAAGGAGTCAAGTGTTTACCTGACATTCCCTTCATTGTTGTTTAAAGTTGTTGTTCTGTTCAGCTCCTGAAGACTTCCTTCAAATGGGGACATGTCCTCTAAGCAATGTGTGTTTTGAACATTGGCAAGTTGAAAGTCTTTCAAATGTCTGTATGCGTGTACATGTGTTTGGAACGTTCACAGTCACTAGAGTGGTCATTAAGAAGAGGGTCCTTTTTATTATGGTGTTTTTTTTAGGTATGATGAGAGAAAGACCAGCCAGCTCGGGCCCTGTGGAGTTACAATGTCTCAGGGTCAGAGGCCATCGGGCCTCTCTGGGCACACAAGACCAAACGCACTCACCTCACTGGGCCTCATGAGGTGCAGGCTTAGAGAAAACTTGTACACTTTACAAAAGACAAAAGAAAGAAACAGATACACTGTAATAAACACAGGACTGAATTAAAAGGAGTAACATTGGTAGGATATATGGGTGAATTTAGAAATGGCTACACTGATAGAGAGTGAGAGAAAGAAAAGGAAAGTTTAGGGGCTGGATCCAGGTCAGCTCCCCAGCCACCCATCAGAAGCTTGTCCCTCATTACTAGACAGTTATAGGGTCTTAGTCTGCAGGCTTCCACCTCTAAAAGAGCCACCTCTCTGGCTACCTGGGGAGATGTTAAACATGCACACACATACATGCACACATATACTGCTGTGAGTGTGTCAGTTTAGGCTAACCTGAGATGTAGTGGCTAACAAGCTCAGTTTACACCCCTGCTGGCCTCCCTTGGAGTTTTACTGCTGCCTGCCCGACTGCCGCTTACATTCCTCAATTTATGGTGGCAAGCTTGGCTTCTACAGTCATGTCTAGTTGCTTTCATGGATGCTGTAGTCATGAATGATTAGCCCAGTGACTGACTGGGAGCTACCACAGCCATGGTTTCTTATCACCCAATATAATGAGCTTTGTTTAACGACCCAGAACACACTCTGGGTATAACATTTGAGCTATGGGAGTTCATTGGCAATTTTTAGTTGCTAGATCGACAAACAATGCTTTTGTAAACAGAGACCAATTGTATAGTGTATGTGTGTTTGAGAGAGAGAGAGTGTGTGTGTCTCAGTGGCGCCAGCTCAGGCTGAGCACCTCATAAACCCCTGCTGTCCAAAGGCTACCACCTTTGACAGAATGAAAAATCCCCCTGTGGGGGGAATTAACTCTGCTGGCTCTCTATGCACACATCCGAATTTGCAGTAAACAGCGTCTTCATTACTCATTCATACACTCATATTTACTAGAAATGGCCATGCATGTCTAATCCACCTATACTTTTGTGCACAAGGTTCACGAAATACAATTAATTCACTTAGTATACAACTCTGGACGGGCTATCCCAGAGGAAAGTTATGATCCCTTGTTGATTTCAGCTAATATAAGCCCAGCCAAGTCCATGATTGGTGACCTCCACATTTTCCACCCCAGCCTTCATTTCATGGTAGATTGCATATGGTTTGCATTCCAGTTGTGGCTCACAGAGCACATTCAAATGCAGACCATGTGGAACCTGACAGGATGGTGAGGGCACTGTACAACACAATGTGTTTAGATACACCTCAGTCATGAACTGTACATGTAGGCAATGGGAAGTACACCAGTTAAAAGATTTATGACAGCTGACATCTAGCATTGTGTAAAATGGGTTGCTCTTTAGTATCAACATGTCCAAATGGCTTGTGGGACCATTCGAACATGTTAACCTAGCGCTACTGTACTCAACTCAGGGTTTTTGTTCTATGTTTAAAATTTTAGATTTAATTCTCTGTGAATAGTAAACCCTGATTAGCGTGAGGTGGAGCTGTCCAGTCCACTGTGGTGCTGATTAGTGTTCATGTGCATGTCCATAGCTACTACGTACACTCAGTTGGCAGTTTATTAGGTACACCTAACTAAAACTAAAGCAGAATGAAGGAATGTTTGTTAAAATTGTTTTGGTTTAATTGTCAAATGAAGATGTTGGCATGTTACATGTTCAGCTGGTTTCCAACATGACTCTACACAGCAGATTTGCTTCAGTCCAGTTCTGATTGTGTGTTTTTCTACATACTGAGCATTGTTTACTTGTGTCCTCCTCGACAGTTGCTGATGGATAAGAGAGTGGGTCTAAAGAGATATGAGCTGAGTGGGAGAAAAGTGTTGTTCTACTTTGATGAGGTGAGTATAAATCCAGATTCCTAACTGCTGGGATGTGTCTCAGGGATGTGCACATGTGAAAGCATACTATAGAGATGGTGGATGAGGAGAAATTCACTTTGCACAGGGTTAGAGAGTATTTCAAGTGTGTGTAAAAGTGTTTTAATGTCCACATTTTGCATATTGCTTAGATTCCCAGCCAGTGTATGACGTGTGTGGCCTTTCAAGCTGTCAGGGAATACATTGTGGGCAAGACAGCGCCTGTTCCGGTCAAGATCTATGACTACTACGAACCAGGTGTGCCTCTGATGAATATTTTAAGTACTGCTCTTTAAAGTTACAGAGCAGGAAAAACGTCTAACTCACCATGATTTATGAAGTGTCTTCTTTTTTTGTTGAAATTTGAATTTCTTTTTAAGTTTATGACCTAGTTATGGTGAGCGTCATCATTTTTTTGTGTGTGTGGATGTGTGAATGTGCCGGTGTGGGTCTCTGCTTGTCGTGCAGCCTTCGAGGCCACCCGGTTTTACAACGTTAGCGAGAGCAGCCCGCTAGCACGGGAGCTGTGTGATGGACCTACTTGCAATGAGGTGGAGAGTTCAACCAATCAGTGGATAGGTGAGATTTATTTTACATCCTTAATGATACACATACACCTTGTTTTCTTGAGCATCCTAATTTTTTTTGTGTATGTAGGTTTTGTGCAGGCAAACCAGTGCAACAATGTGTTTGGCTGTCTGGAGGAGGAGCAGTTTGAGCGGTGCACTTGCTACAGGGACTGTGGTTACGACGGGGAGCCAGTTTGTGGGTCAGATGGGCAGCTCTACCAGAACCAGTGTCAGATGGAGGTGTTTGCCTGTCGAAATGGGACACGCATCAAGCAGGTTCCACTGTCCCAATGTCCTCACAGTAAGAGCTCTCTCATCGCACAACACCTGACATCACCTGGACCTCAGTCTCACTTCAGTCAGACTCCATGATTCACTCATGCTGCCACTTCAACCACTATAGCCTGGTTCTAGACATCTCAGTCTTCACCCACGTCTCAGATAGGTTCAGTTCAGATCTGCTAGTTGGAGAAACAGTCGGCAAATCGGAGCTTCAAGGCAGGACTAGAAATGTGGATGTTACGCCCGTACATATTCTGTGTCTGCAGGCAGGTGATAAAGTGGCAGGTATAAACATACTGAGCAGGCCCAGTTGATCCTGATTTTATATCAAGATAGCAAGATGAGATCTAAGTGACTTTGAAAGAGGATTCACAATTGGGGCCCAGGTAGCAGCTCAACTGGCTAGTGTTTCAGTAGAAACAGTGACTAAAGGGACATTTGCATTTTGTTCTATGGGGAAGACATCAGTGACTGTGATTAGTGCGACATGTAAGGAAAAACAGACAGGCATCTCTTCCTCAGGTGACTGAGAATGTCAATGCAGGATGTGATCGCACTGTGTCAGCAAGAACAGTCTGTCGACAATTACATAGAGAGGGATATTATAGTAGGGTTGCAGCGCATAAACCCCTAATTACAAAGAGGAATGCACATTTGAAAGTTTCATGGTGCAAAAACCATAGACACTGGTCTATAGAAATGTGGAAAAAAGATAAATGGGTAGATGAGTCATCCTTGACCATATACCAGGAGATGTTGGAAAACATTGACGCAGCCGTGTAAATCATCATAAATCCACGTGCAGAAATAACAACTCTTAAATCAACATAATCTTTGACTAGCTTGGATGAAATGATCTCATAGACGTCGTACCTTTTACTTCATTGTGAAACAGCCAAACTTTCAGAAGAAACGAGTGTTTGTCTATGTCAGCGTGGGAACTCTTGTGACCTTATGTATTTTACTGGATAGTTGTTTGACTTTTCTCCGCTATCAGCAACAGTGCATAATCGTCCTCATGTCCATTGCGCATGCATCTATATGTATGTCTGTTCGTGTCTATGCTCATCTGTGTGTGCGATGATCTGAGCTGTGGAAACAGCTGTTCAGGTGTTGCGCTGATTACTGGATGAGTTGTCTGAGGAGAGTTACCCCCCCCCCCCCCCCCCACCCTCTCTCACTCTCTGCTGTATTACAGGGCTCTGTCCAAATGACAGAGTGCTTTTGTCCAGCCCTTTGAAATCCTTGTCACATTCCTTTCCAACGCACAGCCCAACAACAAAGGAGCCTTCATGTTGTGGAGCAGATTGGGAAAGGACATAGACAAAACTTTGGTGGGAAAAGACCTCAGTTTGTGCCAAGTGGTTCATGCTGTGTAGATTATCAAAAGAATTGTATTTTTGTTTAGCCTTGTTTGTTTGTGTATGGTTGTGTGGGGGACATTCATGCCACCATTTCCCCGTTTTGAAAAGGAAAAAGATATAATTTGTTTCCACACATGGCCCCTGTGGCCATGGTTTGGCCCCTGCTATTTTTGGAAAGATTTTAATGCAGGCTTCTGTTGAGACAGAGTGTACATCATTGTTTTGCCAAGAAGTGTTGCTCAGTGGGGTGGATAATGCTTCTAGGCAGTATTTAGATTATGTAACACTGAAACTCTGTTTAATTCATTACTATTTTTTTAGGTACCGTGGCAGGCACATAGACGTGAATAATCAAACGTGTATGTGTGTTTGTATTTCCAGTGAAGACTACGGTGGAGGAGAGGCAACCGACAGCACGCCAGGAAACTGAGCAGCCCTCAGTGCCTGTACACACAGGTAACTTCATCTACCACGCCTTTCCCTACTTATACTGTACACAGCTTTGCATTACCTCCCATCTCCCCATACACTCTTCTCATAAGTTCTTCCACATCACCTCTCTGTTGCTCTCCAACCATCCCTCCCCCTGCCTGCTGAGGCCAATTGTACCCAGCAGCAGAGACAGGACTAACTAGCTTTTCACTTGACAGTTGTCTTTAATATTTGCATGTTGCGTAGAATCTGTAGCATGTTACATCTGCTTCTGCATCCATGATAGCTCAATCTGAGCTTCTGTGTCAGCTAAATGTAAATGTAGAGCACCAAAATTTCAGGCATATTGGCACGTAATGTTGGCATGCGCAAATATGTGTAAATAGATGGTATGAAATTTGCATATTATAAATATGCGTATTATAAACATTTAAAATAAAATGTGTGTGTTTGTGTGTTTGTGTGGGGGTTTTTTTTATTAACATGTGGAGAATGAGAATTCAATGGGGCAGGAAGAAGAGAGGGTGAGAAACAAAGAGATGAAATGATGTGTTGGGGGTGTAAACAAGAAAAGGGAGACAGATAGTGAAAAGGGGATGACCGGGAGACAAGATGAAAGACGAAAGAGAAGAAAGGAGCAGGGTCGAAAGGGAGAAGGGATGAGATGAGGAAAGTAGAGATGTAGATGGGGTGTGGGGCAGCACATTCCCCTGCCACCACATCATGTCTACAATCGGTGTGATAAATAGGTGGATAGGTTTCACACTGCAGGCTCAATTGTTGCTGTGCCATGAGCTTAGATCAGCTGCCACTTCCAGAGAGGCAGCCAGAGAATTCCTGATAGGATGTTTGGCTGCGTGTGGAGGGAGGATGTAGCTGTGTTACATTTGGCAATGGAAACATGAAAAGGCAATGCAGTCATTCACAAGTTGCAGAGGTGTGCATGCTGTATATGCATGCTGTGTGTGGATGTGCATGGATTCCATGTTGTATGCAATGTGTGAGCTATTACTGATATATAACATTAAAGTCTGCCTATGTGTCTGAATTGTGCACAAGTGTGTGTCTGTGTGTGATGTGGCACAGCCTGCACTGACTTGTTCTCCAGCCTGCAGCTCCCAGTAGCTGCAGCTCACAAAGCTGCTCTCAGGGAAAAGGTCTCCTTAGTACAAAAGCTAATGCTTCACACTCACCACAGGAATGCTGTTATGCGCACGCACGCACGCACGCACGCACGCACGCACGCGCGCGCACACACACACACACACACACACACACACACACACACACAAACACACACATACATATACATATACAGATATGTGTGTGTATAAGTGTACAGTGGGGTTCAAAAGTCTGAGACCACATTCAGAAAGTGGAGATGGACCGGAGTTTGACCAAGAGACCCCACTGTGTATATGCATATATGTTTGTATCTACACACATATATATATATATATATATATATATATATATATGCACACACGTATACACACGCACATAGTCAAATACGCCCACAGACTCACACACACTCACCTACAATATGACAACCGCACGGGTGATTAGATTGAATAAGTACTGTAAAAACAGTCATTGTAAACCATTACAATGTTGACGACATGCCCGCTAAGTGCACCGAGAGTGTAATAGGTGAAGGTGGGTTGTGCCAAGGAACTGACAGTTTCCACAGGAACAGTGGAGGAAGCTGGAGCTCTGGAATTAGCTTCCATGTGCAGACTTGTCTTATTAGTGAACTTGTACCAGAGGACAACATATGGTATAATGGATACACAAACTTGCAGGCTTCATTTGAGCTGATTTTTTTCCCATCTTGTCCACGCTTTTTGGTCATGTTTAAATTTCCCACTTTAAGAATCAAACGTTTACATAATCTTTTTGGTTTATGTGTGAGAACTCACCATGAAGTCTAATGTGTACCACAATCTTTTAAAGAAGCAAAATCTGATTGTGGGGGACTTGTAATGAGCACCTATCTAAAATGAATATTTAATAAAGCAATGCCCTAATCCAAAAAGGGTGATTTTTGAAGTAGCATGTTATGGGATTGTACAACATTTTAAGCATGGAAGGACCCCTACTGTCACTGATGGGGTACTGCTGCTGAAGACCTTAAGATGTACAGGATATTAAGGCTCCTTGACACCTAACGCTTAAATCTTCAGCAACTAGATCAAGTGGCTGTCATCACATATCAGATATTGTAATCAGCCTTTCAATGGCTACATTGTCAGGGCCTAATCTCTACAGACCCTCCCTCATTCAGTTTCATGTTTGTATTTGTCACCCCACACTGGATCTCTCCAGGTGAAGAGGAGCAGGGATCCATGGCAGAGGTGTCCTACTACTCCTATGAATACGACCCAGATTCTGAGCCTTTCCTTGCTGATGCAGAGGGAAGGGACCATTTTGACCTTCCTGAAGGTGGGGAGGATGTAGAGCAGAAGGTGCTCCTGCCAGCAGATACCCAGCTACCCACACTGGACACAAAAAACACCCCTGAACGATGGTACGAGCAGATTTGTTGTTGTTTGTGTTTGTTTCACTGCGTTACTGGATTTCTGGCATCATGCCAGTGATTTTTAGACTGGGACTTATGTAGATCAGAATAAATGTGAGGATCTATGGCCAAATTTGTCTATGATAAGACTAATGTTTATATATATATATATATATATATTTGTTATTGGTAAGAAATCCCATGAAATGACCAAAACTAACAATAGTATAGTCCATCTCTCAGTACTGTCTGACTTCCCTACCCTGTCTATAGCACTCACCCCCAGGATCATTCCTTCCTACTAATTGGTTCACAAATGTACAGTTTATGATATATACACAAATATTTAACCACTAATTAATACACTGGATCTCCAGGGCAGTGTTTTTTTTTTTTTAAACAATGCACAAACAGGGTTAAATTGTGTATTTGTTGGTGACTATTTTCAGATGTGGATGGACACATTTTGGGTGCTCTATTTAGCATTTAGGACAGTGATTGTGGGACTGATTCAAAATAAACTACAGTGCCCACGTTGACCTCAAAGAAGGAATATGTCACACAGTGCAACAGTGTGGCTCATTGGTGTGTTTTTAATAGTTTTTTTGGAAGAGACAGTGAAGGTCTATGGCACAGAGGAATAAAATCAGCTGATCACACAGGAAATACTTAAGAGGATCAGTTCATTGTTGGGTTTATTTTTTTCATGGAAGTAGACTTTTTTAAAAACATTAATGGATCAGTTTTCCATAGGTATGACATTTGGTCCGTCAGTAATCCAAAAGAAAGAGCTGTTTGATGGTGTAGGACAGCTGAATACCATTGTCTCTCCACAGGTTTTTAATTACAGATCTATATTGTTCAGAGAAAGAAGTTTTAACAAGATAATCTTTTCCTGAATGTTTGTTCTTTTTTCCTGTCATCCACAGAAACCCTCACAGAGTGAAGCCATACCCACCTCCAAATTGTACATTATTTGTGAATATGCTAGTGAATGGAAAGAGAAGAGAGACTTGGGACTTGTCCAACCTGAAAGGAAGAGATGGTGGGGTCTGGAGAATGAGAGTGTGACTTTGTGTGCGAGTGTATGTTATTAGGTTTTAGATTGTTTTGAATGATAGAGCGGATGCATTTATGTTTGTGTGTGTGTGGTTGGATGTGACTGTGTATGCTTGTTATTAAGATAGTGTCCTCCAGACTTTTATTTTTCTTCCTCCAGACTCCTAGTCACCAATAGGCACCATAGCGTCTTTGTTATTCACTGTACTGCCTTTATAATCACTAGAAGAAATAATCAAGTATTTATGTTTGTAATTACACCTGACTTTAAGCAAAATATTTTGTTATATTTTCTATCTGTGGTATTTATTTGTAGCTAGAGGTCATATCATTTTTTTTTTTTTTTTTGTCATTGCCTGCCCATACATTCTACTTTTATTGTCCTTGTGGTTCTTTCAGTTCGAACAAGAGATACAGTATGTGCTATCAAAGGCATTTTTTTCTTTCATAGCAAGCTTTAACCCAATTATTGAAACGTTTGCTGAAATTCTTGTGCTGGTATCCTGCTGGAAGAAGACATATGCTAACCATATGCTTTACAGAAACATAAGCTGAAATGTTTTTCATTTTTGAGATTTTTTGGGGCTTTTTGCCGTTATTAGACAGCACAGTAGAGATTGACAGGAAACTTGCAGAGAGAGAGAGGGGGACTGACATGCAACAAAGGCCTCTGGCCGACTCAAACCATGGACTTTACAGTTACAAGAGATGCGTCTTTCGACCAATGGTGCACCGGGATGCACCAGCTGAAATGTTTCTGAAACTATTGTATCAAGACACGAACATCATCTACTCTCAAGTCACCTTACACCTTACCTACCTTGAGATTTGATTGTACAGTTCATAAGCTATTGTGTTTTTGTTAAATTTTTATTCGTGAAGCAGTCAACTTAAAAATCAAGAATGAAGTTTTAAATTCCTGTAAATGTACCAAATTTGGTTAAATGTAGCCCCGATTCATATCAAATATTGTGCTTTTTAAAACAAACGAGAATAAAATTTGTATACAATCCAGGGTTTTGATTTTGTCGGATTTACACTGTAGTTAATAAGCAGACAAGATTTGCTCATGTGTCTGACCAGTAATATGTGTTGCCTTGGTTTCTGCACTTTGCTACCACACCTCCTTTGTTTTGTTATGTTTTTTTGTTTTTTTGTCCCATTACACTTTGTGTAACTTTAGCAAAGAAGTACCTTCCCCCCTGCTACCATCTCTGCAGATGCGGCACTGTACTCGTCACTGCTCCCACTAGCAGAGGAGCTCCATGCAGTTGTTTATGAGGGCTGTGTTGCTCTATTTCCTTTGAAAGGCTAGTTAAGTCTGGAGATAATTTCCTGCCAGCAGTGAGCTGTATTACAACGCTGCTGCTTCAGAAGGCCCTCTGCTTTGATAACTGACTCTCTGACCCCTGGCAAGCTACTGTGTTAGAGACAGAAAGCATGTACATGTGTGTGTATCAGCTTGTACATACTGAACACATGTCTAAGCTTGGATGTGCGTCCTGTGTTTGTGTTAGATTTGAGTTACCAAAGCACCAGCCGCAAGAGAGTTAGAGCCCGTTAAAGTTTAATGTTTGTTTTCTGCACGTCACTTGTCGACCCTCTCGGTTACTGCGGCCTCTGGCAACTGGCAGCTCACCGTTTTAAATGAGTCCTTCAAATCCCAACTACAAATTATCACTGGGATTAGGGGAGATCAAAGAGTGCTTAACTGTAGCTGCATCTGGGTAATTGGTTTGACTTTTTAAGGATGAGGAAAAGAGGGTTGCTAGTTTAATTTCCAGCGGTGTATTCCAGATGTATGTTGGCAGTTTATGACTAGATCAATGGGGCCTGCTGAATGAAGGCAGTCAGCCTGTAACTGATCCAGGTGTGCTGCACTGCATCTAATCCTGGAAGAAAATGTATACAGTATGCGGTATCAAGGCAGTACTGTGCATGCAGGAAATTTATCGTGAATTTTCTCTGCATTCCTGCTTTCATAAATGTAAAGAAGTGAGTGTCGAGAACTGTTACTGTCGGTAGGTCTTCATTTAAGGTCAAATTTGAGGTAAAAGTTTCGGAACTTAACAAAAACTTTACCCTGTAACCAAGCTCTGAGCAGGGACAGTACAATTTACCCATCCAGTCTGAATGGAAAAACTTTGTTCCTGTTGGGACAATGAGCCAGCAGTGCAGGGGATCTGGCAGCAGCAAACTATCCGCAGCAGTCTCCGTAGCAACTGCATGCATGGCTGAAGAGTGATATTGCGTCTCGACACTGCAATGAGCAGAAAGAGTGAAAAGAGAAAGGCGGGAGAGGGGGATCTTGGTTTCATGGTTTGCAGGGGGGGGCTAGCATTACATGAGAGTGAATCGGAGTGATGACATTGTTCCTAAGCTGCAGCTGAGTGCACCTATACATCTACCTCTGTGGAGGAAGGGCCATTCACCTGTCTGAGCCCTATCCAGTGGAGAGTCTGTTCTGCTGTTGACATGTTGGTGTGTATTATAGGTCTCAGGTTTCTTGATTGTTTCAGAGGAAATTAAGGATTGATTGTGGATCATCCAGGGTTGTGGCTGTCAGTGTTAGCTAAGGGTGGTATGGGTGATGCTGGATCCTGGAGAAACAATACTGTGATAGCTGAAGAAAGACAACCAAGGAGGGCGTGGATTAAGGAGTGAGGTGCTACTCGGGCGCTCATGTGATGACTTTTTGAATTTACAAGTATGCAGCCTACCTCAGTTCTGGCTGTAAAGGAGAATTACCTGTGGTAAGGTGCAAAAAAAGATTACCTTTAAGTTTGTTTGTTTTTTTAACCATGATCTTAGAATTGTCAGTCATTATTTTCTTTGCCAATGTTGTGTTGTTATGATTAACATGTTTTGTACTTCTATAGTATTGCAACCATTGAGTGATCCCTGAAGTATCCATCACTTCTACAAAGAGTCAAATGGAGAAAAAATATCCAGCAATTGCAGGAAGGGAAAAAGGTAACTTCATCAGTGGAGGATAATCTTACAAAAAGCTACTTTTTCTGATTGCCTGAATCCATGTTTGTAAAATTTTACACCCTGTATAAAGACATGAATATCAGTACCTGTGTTCCAGCTGGTCACATTTGGTCATTTGGTATCTCGTAATTTCAAAGGGGAGCACCCACCTGAACAGAGAGGAGGATTTCTCAGTGTGCAGACCTGCCAAGACCCGCTCCATTCTGTGAAAAATGCTCCCACTTGCTCTTCTTGTGCACATGCCACTGAGCACTTGAATGCTGATGTAATACTTTTCCCCAGGTTGTGCCTTGATGTTGTGTGCTGCTGCCTGCAGCACCCTCCTGCTCTGGTAGATGTTTGTTTGATGCAGTGTGCAGAACAGACAAAAATAAGATGCAGTCGTTTAATTACTAATAGCTCCAGGCTAATTGGCTGACAGGTGTCTCTGAAAGCAGACTGATGATGAAGCAGCTCAGTTTTGCTTCTAATGAATCAAATAGTCAAATGACAGGTTGTAATTATTCATGGTTATGTAAAATGTAATAATTGTGCAAATTTGTAGAGATATTTGCTTACTTGGAGCTGATAAAGGTAATGAAGTACATTACTTGCATAGATCCCCACTTCTCTGTGGTGTATGCATCTGCAGTAGGACCACAGCTGTATACGTAATTAAATTAATCTTCCTTACTGCAAATCTGTGTCATTTGTGCAAAGCACATGCAATTTATGGAACATAATGTGTATGTAAGATTGTGAATAAGTGTGTGACATTTCCACCTGTCTCTAGGGCCAGGTCCTGGTCGGTATGGGCTTCCTCCAACCATTGGATTTATTGGTCACGACTTCACCAAGCCGACAAGCCCTGCCTATTCTTTCCATGGCAGGATAAATGACAATAGTGAGACACCCTTTGTCTTACTTTAACATTTTTTACAGTAGAAACCTTTATTATTTATTCTTTATGTAATAAATGCTTTGCTGCTGTCTCGGTCAGAACCTTGATGTCAAAGCCATAAATTTGGCCACAGCTCAGAAAGCTTACCGATAGAATGATTTCATCTCTTTTCAAAATAATTTAATCTCACAAGTACATCACCTAAGTCAGTGGTACATCAAAGGTGGTGGTAAATGAGAGCCAATAGGGGGAGACAACGCCACATTATTCTGTAGTTATTTCTCACCTTATGTCATCAAGCAATTTGGGGCCATTGCATGATCAAACCAAACTGAGAGAGGAGACATATTGAATTTATAATAAATGTTTATATTCCCCAGTGTATTGTGTTGACTCCAGTCCAGGGCCTCAGTACCATGTTGATGCAAAAATCACTCGCTTTGGAAAGGATGGCACACCTGCATACTCAATGTTGGGCAGAATGAAAGCACAGAGTAAGTTCCTATTCCTGTATTATGAGCAAATATTTATTTTAGTGCATATTTTCCTTTCCTTTCCTTTACCTTTTTTTTTTTAACTTTTTAAAAAAAATCAAACTAGTCGCATTCATAGCTCTGTAGCAGTTTATAGAATGAGCCCTTGTACAAAAACCACTTGTTTTTGACACTTCTTGAGATCCAGTCAGCTGTTGCAACTGAAAATCTGAACCCAGAGTGCACTCTACCATATGGTGTTGAGTTAAGTTTTTATTATTCAATTGTTCTCTCTTCTCTAGAGGAGCTATTCCAAACACCTGGACCAGGTGCATACAGCCCTGAGAAAGCCCCACCATGCAACCTTCAGCGCAGACCTCCATCCTACACAATGGGCTCTCGCACACACTACCGCAGCACTGACTCCGTACCGGCTCCTAACAAGTACTGTCTCCCTCCACTCATGGGCCCTCAAGTCCCAAACAAGCCAGCCAGTGCAAGCTACACAATATCAGGTAGTTACAGCACAGGTGGACCATCTGTGGATTTAGCCAAGACACCTGGGCCTTGCAGGTACAACAGTACAGACCCAGGTATATATTTACGCCGACAACCTGCATTTTCAATGCTGGGACGACACAGCTTACCCAGAGATGCCACCAAGAAACCTGGCCCTGGAACGTACAATCCAGAGAAAGTGACAGTTGACAAGACTCGGGCCCCTGCCTTCTCTCTGGGCATCAGACACTCAGAATTTGTCACCCCACTAGTTGTCAATGTTTCTGACTAAACATCAATCACTTGGAGAAAATGACACACATAAATATGTAATGGTAGGAAAATATGCATGAGCAAACACGTGAAGAAAGTACATTTTATTTTTGTTCTCTCAGCAACAAAGAAATTGTTGAATCAACCATGACTCAGTGTCAAAATGTATAATATCTAGAAATAATATATGTACATAACACAAACATAAGTATAAAGAGCAGAAAATGGGAAAATCATGGGCTTAAGAAAAATACAATCCTGTGCCTGTATGACAGCTCAGTAAATAAATCAATCATAACAAAACTACATCAAAAGACATTTAAAAAAATGCATTAAAAATGTACAGTTGACAGGCAAATTTTCACCTTCATATCATTTATAATCATTCACAGTGGAATCAAGATATTTGCCTCTCATTACCTCTAAAAATTGAGGGAGTTTGAAAGAACAAAAACCACAATACAACTAAGGAATTTCCACACAATACATTAGAACAAATGTAGAGATGTATGTAGGAGAGATGTATGGTCTGAAGACAATACAAATCAGCAAAGGTGAAAGCAGGTATTTTACAGATAGTTCCCATTTAATCCTTTGGGAGAGGCCTTCTGAAAAGCAGTATATGTGGCTCTGGAGAGGAAAGCAAAGACGAAGTATCTGTCAGCATCATCTAAGTACAGTGGCTACACCACACAGTGTATTGACATCTAAGTCAATAGTCCATCTAAGTTTCAGCACAGTCTAGTGGGACATGCTAGGAGCTATTAGAGGATAAATTCTGATATTTGTCATGCTTACCTTAATAATTTTAATACTAAACTCTCACTTGTAAAGCAACAGATACTGATCATTATCATAATTCTTCTTTTCCTTACTGGACATGAAAAGATTCCTAGTGGACTACAATGTAAGAGAGGGCTGAAACTGAATAAAAATGAGGTTCTAGCTGTCTGATTTAGACAAAAATATGTGTAAGTTAGTCTCTTAAGAACAACATGTTGTATTTCTCCAGGCTGTATTTCCTTGCTGAGCTGCATTGGGGAGATGGTAATACAAAACGTAATTTGTTACTAAAAATACTGTACTCTGGAAACACCCAATTGATCTGATTAATGCAGACAGCTGAAACCATACAATGGCTTTAGTTGAACATGACAATTTATTTTTGGCAGAGAACAAAGACTAAGAATGTAGATTTTGGATTTCTTGTTCACATGCTGAGAAAGCATTTCCTTCTGATCATTAACTAAAGGAATGACTCGAGCAATCAGTATGCTCATTCAATGTACATGAGAGTATTGTTTTAAGATGAGAGCCTATCCTTAAATTCCATGGTCACTCACCTGGTTTGTGGATCATGTAGTGAATCCAGCCCTGGCTCTGTTGCACCCCCAGTCCCCTCCACTCTTCTTCTGTCATTAGGTGGGAGGAGGGCACCAGTTTAGACAGCTGCTTTGGAAGCACGACATGCCTATATGAAGACAAATAAGAAAACTGAAGAATGACCCACCAGAGCACCGACAATAGCTCTACTTTGCAAAAGAACGGCGAAGCAGTAACTTAACGTCAATTTCAGGTAATTCTAATGCAACATTAACACTTGAAGCCTCAGTTTATAATGATATAATGTAAGGGTTAGTTGTTGTTTTTTACATTAAACCTGCTGCAGTAATCTAACGTTAGCCCCCTTAACGTTCAAACCATGCCACTTTTAATAACAATTAGCATGGGTAGCTGATAAGTGGACGATAAGTTGAGTATTATTAGCAAGTTGCGAATGTTAAGGTAATGCTAAACTAAATGATATACTCGGTGCTCCCTTTTACTAAATTACCCATACCAGGACGACGTTTCAACTGTCGTTAAAGTTATGTTGAACCCCGTAACTAACCAAGCTAATCTTACCGTAGTTTGATGTTAGCTAACTAGCCACTCAACCAAAAATAACGGACTTCTGAAAACGTTAACGTTAGCAAATGTCGATAATCATACCTGTACTCGAACTCCTCGTCGTTGTACTTGTCTGAATAGTAAATTTGTTTTTTTGACATTTTCAGTCGACGATAACAGTCAAAGCTGAAGTCCGGAAAGCTGTTTTCAGGTGATATTAAACAGTTAGCCTACTTCTCCTGAGATTTACGAGCGCAACAGCCTGCTGTCATCTGCCGCTGTTTTCAGACAACGATTCAAACCCCAACGGCTCCCCGCATTCCCCGGATTGGCCAAGGCAGGAACCCGCCCTCCCCCAAATCGTCTATGTTTGAGAGGATGAAGCACTCTGCTCCGGAAGCACAACGAGGAAACATTATTTGTAACAGTGTGTGTTATTGTCCTGTAAATTCCTTTAAAAACTTAAATTTCAGCTGTCATCTTAAATTTTGGTTTTACGTCACGTAGGTTAAGTAAGTCTTTTGGACTTTTTGGCGTTTGAACGGAAGATATCAGATATATTAGTTGAAAACGTTTCTGGTCTTTCGCCAGAACCTTTTTGACAGCGAAATGAGGAGCTCAGTGAGAGCTCTTCATCTCTTCGTTCTCTCCGCTACGTTGCAACCCTGCCTGCCCTCGACGTCGGGATGTTTGCGCACGTGGTCTTCAGTATGTGAAAAATGCCAATAAAATAAAGCTCATTTTCAAACTGGTTGTTCACTGAACTCCACCTTCTGCTGCTTTATGATGGTGTACACAGCAGTAGTGAAAACAACAGCTGTGTTTCAGGAAGTTCTGTAACGTCTACGTTACATGCACAAACAACCAGATACAAGTATCCCACTAAGGTAACAGAGGGGCTGTCGCTCTCCTACCATCTGACTAGCTTAGCTGCCACAGCAGGTCCAACTCAACTGGTGCTTGAACCAGGTGTCTGCTGTTCCAACGCTGTTGTGTCACAGAACCTCAACATCATGTAGCCCTACATAGGCCTGTCTGACAGCTTTCAGTAAATAATAATAATTTTTAAAAAAAAATGAATTGTTATATCCTTATTTTTAAGTTTGACGCTAGCTTTGCCTTCAAAGTACCATAAAAAGTAAAAGATTTAAAATGTTAGAAATTAGTAAAACGATCTGGGCTGTATAAGAGCTACAGTCCAGACCTCAAGTATTTGCATATGTTGTTCTTCAAGGACTGTGTGCTTCAGCACATTCAATTTGAAATGAGATAATGGATACTACATTGAAGTGGCAATTTTAGCTTTATTTGAGTAGGTTTACAGCTGTATAGAAATAATTGCGTGGGACATGTATAACACATTTAACACATAGTGCCTAAAGTTTAGGGGTTCAAAAGTAATTGGACAGATACACATGCCTTCACCTGCCTTTTCTTCTGCATCTGGCCTCAGCAATCAACCCCATTGCATCAACACCTTGAGGTATTATCCCTGCACATGACGTAGCGAGAATTTCGAACAACATAGGCCAAGTTATGGGTCTGCTTTAAGCTGCCAGTCCATAACTTGGCCTATGTTGTCCCAATTTGTCTCATTATTTTTCCTATGGGCTGCAAGTGGTGAGCTTATACAACAGGGCTATGGGTCAATTTACACTGAACTTATAGCAATAGCAAATTGTTTCGAATGAACAAATTGAGTGTTGTAGTAAAGTGTATTTGCTTATTTTTTATTTATTTCTCATTGTTTTTCAGTTCTTGAAGCACTTTAAATGATTGCTACTTATTGTTCTCTTAATAGCAAATTGAGAGTTGTAGTATTACATAAGGTTTTGTTGCACTGTAGCTGTTTCAAAAAATATTTATAATAAATGGTGCATATTTTTCAGAAAATTGAATGTCTCCTTGCTCATGCCCTTTAGTCAATGGTTAGGCTACTAATCAATACTGCCCAACCAGGCTAATTCCATCTGGCCCCCTAATCATCCCCCTGTGAAAGTGGCTGATACATTAATACCCTCACTCTCCACCTCAAGCTGGTGTGTGGTGAGCGTTCTGGCGCACATTGGCTGCCGTGCATCACCCAGGTGGGTGCTACACACTGGTGGTGGTTAGTGAGGTCCCCCCTCCATTGTAAAAGTGCTTTGGGTATCTTGAAAAGCGCTATATAAATCCAATGTTCATTCATTCATTCATTCATTCATTCAATTCCTAGTTTACTTTTCAGTATTATAATTGTCACCCACTGACCTTTCTTGGTATGGCTGTAGTATCCGTACTCTCAGTATGCTATACAAGCAATAAGTACGCAGGTAAGTGACTAGTTAAAAGCAGGGATGGATTACTGAACAGGCCTACCAGGCCCAGGGTCCCAAGAGCTCTGGTGCTCTACACAAAGATGCTACTGTAATATAGGCTTGTATTGGGTTTGTTCATCATATGTCTGAATAATGTACATTTGTATCCACAAAAGTCATCAGAATATTTAATTTAATGGACTATTTATCAAAATGTTGTCCCAGGGGAGCACACCCCTGGATCCCACTTGACAATTGCATTGATCGGGGCATATATCTTAGCTTAGGGGCCCGCTTACCTCCCAGGGAAAAAAGTTCAGGCTCAGGATTTTCTTTTTACTATCACCCCTGTGTTGGCTGATTTAAGGCAAAGAAAATAATGAAAATCCCTGAATAATGTATGTTATGTATTCAGTTATTCTTTCATTAGATACAGTGAAATTTTTATGTTAAGGATTTCAATTTTGATCCAATCCAGGGACAGGAAGGGAAATTTGTCTTGTCACTCAATATTTTGACTATAACTGGACTTTATCCCGTAATATCAAAATAGATTATTGTCTTATTTCTATTGTAGACATTTCCATTGACTCAATCCATTTTATGAAATTTCAACATTACTGTTGTGACATAACAGGCAGTGAGAAATGCATCAGTCAACGTTTGTATTTTCTCTAGGCCTTACATAAACATAGTATTACTTTTCTCAGTCAATGATTTGCAAGAACAAACTCTTTTTATATTTTAACCAAACTCTTTAGTTTGAGGTTTCTGCGCTGCAGGTGAGCTGTGTTGTTTTTCTAAGTTGTAATCGCTGTTGTCAAGGTAACAGCTGCTAATGAGTGGTGGTGTATTCACAGCATGATTTGTTCCACTTGTATATGCAAAGTACCAAAACAGGGGGTAAATATGTTAACTCTTCACATACGGGGAAACATAGTATAGTTGTGATTGAAAATGCAATCTAACATCTGATCACTGATATTGATGAAAATTAAACCTAGTACCACTTTCATACCACTATCATTTGTTTAAAATTCAGATTGATTTGTAGAAATACATTTATAGGCCTATCTCTTTTATTTTGCATCTGTTGTCAGTGCAGTTATTATTTGTCAGGAAAAAAGTGCACTGAGGAAGGCCAGCTACGTTTGTCAAAATGTATCGATTACATCTGGTTTATCAGTAACTTCTTATACCCTGTAGCAAACAAACAAGAAGTGATTGGCTGTTTGAAAGAAGGTGGGGTGGCAGTGGTGGTGGTGTCATAGTGAATCTGAGTGTGGTTTATTTATGTGTGTGGGTTTTTCAGTTGTAATAGGGTTTCCTGACTAGTGAAATTAAATTGTTTGCATTTTCAACCATAGCTTATTTTTGATAAAAGTCATTGGATGTTTACTGGGCTCGATCTTATTTTCATCCTTTTTCTCTTCAGACCCAGACGTATAGGTAAGCTTCCTGCCTCTGATGCATTTGTGAATACATTTAGTGTAGAATTTGCTCATATTTTGGTCAGTACTGTTTTGAATGAGTCATATTTTGTTTAGTGACTCACATTTTGTTGGAAAGAAAACAAGACACTATACTGTCCAGACTAATTATGGGACTAAACAAATCGTAATGACTTGCTTGATTGAATTTAAGCTATTGACAGGAACATAATGAGCTTTTCCTTGTCTGTGTAGGTGGCATTATTTAGTCAGTGCATTACCCCTCCTTTGTGGGTAACAGATGACCCTGGCTATTGGATTATTTCACAATCGTTCCAGACATTGTTTGTTTGCGCACTGAGTTTCTGACCACTGAGTTTTTTCTTGTGTCGTTATAACATTTAATGTCAGTTTTCTCTTCTTTATTTTCCCAACAAACTGAGTAACCTTTGTGGTCCATTTTTTTTATTTTTCAATACCTTGTATTCACTCTTACCTATGAATACGATTGGACCACCACAAAATGGAAAAAAAAAAGTTGTGTAAATCCCTGCTTAACCCACTTTGTGTTTTACTCTCAGAACCTTGACTGCTGTTGCATACCTTATGTTACCTGTGTGCAAGATGGGAAAACACAATTGTGAGAGAAATCGGGAAAGAAAAAAGGAGTAAAAATGATTTGACAGAGAATGAGGAAAAAGGCAAGAGGGAGGGTGGAGTTGAGGGGCTCAAAGGATCGTGCTGAGATGGCTGATTGCTCTCAGGGGAGGCGGGTGGGAGGGAAGTTTGGAGGAGAATTCAGACAGATGGGATAGGGTGGATGTTTTCAGACACATAGTCCCTTATGAGTGTGGCTGCATTGTGTCCTTTGTTAAGTTTTCGACTCACACAAAATACACTTAAACTAATTGGATGACATTCATCCCTGTATTTATTCTCTATCAATTCTTCTGTTAATATTTCTATTTGTATTTGAATATAGTCATATCAGTGTGTACTGTTACAAAATATTGTTTATTTTTGTGTACATTCCTACTGAAGTGAAATATTCTTGTTCTTATTCTTGTATTGTCTTGAGAGTGAGTTAAAAATTGAGAAAAAGAGCATTGGCTTTGCTTTGATTAACTCAGTCACTTAAAAGCAATGTAACCTTAAATGTAACCTCATTATCATTGCTTTCTTTTATTGTCTCAGGTTATACAATGACAGCTTTGTTCAGTCTGAGAGATTTGAAATCATACAATTTTTCCAAAAGATACTGACGCGTTTTTAATGCGCTGAATGTCCTTTATGCACAATAATAGGTGCTCTGCAGTGTGCGTGTGTGTGTCTGCGAGCAGGGTTGTTCAGGCAGATGTGTTTTAGCTAATATAGTCTGAGAGCAGCTGGGCAGGGCAGGGCTAATAGACCCAATGACATCATCCGAAGAGAAAGAGAGAGAGAGAGACTGGGAGCATAAGAGCGAGCTTGCCTAAGGCAGTGAAAGGAAGCAGGCCATCTCAGATAGAGAGGAGAGCGGTATGAGAGTGGTACAGTGTGTGTGCGTGAACGGGAGAGGACCAGACAGCATTCAGTTGACTTTGACAAGGATATAGGACTCCGCCTGGAAGATTTTGTCTCTAGTTTTCTCCCCCTCTTCCATCACACCTCCCCCCTCCCCTTCCCTTTCCCCTTTCCCCTTTCCCCCCCTTCATCCTGTGGCAGTTATCCCCCCTCTCAGGTCCTGCTTCAGGCGGCTCCTCCGGGCATGCTCCTTAAGCCAAAGTATGGCCGCTTTCGCAACGAGTCTGTGACCTCCTCCGACGACCTGATGCAGAGCTTAGCCATGAGTGGCAAAGTTGTGGCCACACCAGTAGTCCCTTCCTCCACCCCAAGCCTGCCTCTGCCTCCCCTGCCTCCTCTGGATCCCAGTACCAGGACCTCCTCCTCTGCTGGGGCTACCGCCCTGGCTGACTCCCCTTGCCTGGATGGGGAACAGGATGCCACCACAACCTTCTGCATGCTCATCCCTAAGATGCCCCAGTGGAAGTTCTCCAACTCGCTGCTCAGCCGGAGCCCGTCCAACTCCAGCTCCAGCTCCAGCTCTAGCAAAGACTCTGGCAAGGCAGCAGCGTCTTCCCAGGCCTCTGTCTCCCCGTCTTCAACGTCACACAGGCCCAGTGGTGTGACCTCAGTCAGTGGCCCAGTGGCCAGTCTTGCAGCAGTGCTCAACTCCTGTGACCCTGTGTGTGTCACCCCCTGTTCCCTACAGGCCATTCGGGGGCAGAGAGCAGTAGCAGCAGCAAACTCTGCCAGTCCAGGGGGGCACGGATTTGGGGCCACAGAGGTCATGGCGAGCCCTGGTGGTTCCAGCAGCTCCAGGTCAGGAATGAACCGCAGGACAAGAGTGGAGGGCATGTGGCTGGGAGGAGAAGACTTCAACCAGAAGGGCAGCTTCATCCACAAACCCTCCCAGGGCTGGCTGCACCCTGACAAGAAGATTGCAGGACCAGGTGCCTCTTATATTGTCAGGGTGAGTCACTGGCCACATGTTTTTAACGCATACTGTATATTCATTGTAAAAGAAGTTAAACACTCACTTCATTCAGGATTTGTGTCTTTTTGTATTTAAAAGGAAGAAAAAGAAAAACTTTTCCAGGTGCACATTAATAAACAACTGTCTTCTCACAGGTACCTGTGAATGCCATAATATTGATGACCCCATTTAGGTTTCTATGCCTGGGTGGGAAACAAAAGGACACCACAGTGCCAGGCAGTTTGTTATGCAGCTCATGTGGAGAGGGCTGGGGAATACATAATTTAATCCAGATAGATGACTTGGTGTGGCTGGTGGGGAGACTGCGTCAGGAGGATAGCAGAAACAGACATCATGGTGGAAAAAGATAAACCATGAAATAATGTGTTCAGACTGTAGTGAGGATTGTTATTCTGCAGCACTGTTTACCATAGGTTGTATGCATCATACACTACTTCAAACAATAACCATCTGTATTTATAGTGCATTTAACCTGGCTCTGATTGTAAGATCCCACCGTAAGCTTGTGGGAGTGGTGCTCTTTGTGTGGTTTTGGGATTGTTTACATTCATTTCATGTGTGCAATGAGACCCTAAGATTTTGTCCATAAAGTGTGATTTATAATCCCTCAGCATAGCGAATCCCAATCTTAGCATCATTATAGTCAGCTGGAGTGATGTTTGTAAATATTACACAAACTCTCTGTGTTTTTATGAAAATAAGATCAGGCTACATAAAGAAACTGATGGTTAGTTAGTTGATTATAAACCAAACAGATAATTCTGTGTTCTGAAGAGACATCTTCAGCAGTGCGTGCTTGTGATTTGCGGACTGCTTGACGTCAATGTCAATGATCTCCCCTTAGCGATCCCCCGCTCCTGTTCCTGCCCCTCGTTGTACTGCTCTTCTCCCCCGACCCCCCCACCCAAACTAATGACATGCTCTTGATTAGTGCAGTCTGGGGCCCAAGCATGCTTTCTAATGGCATTATACAGGCACCATTCATTCCTATATTCAATTACATTTAATCACAGTCATTTGCATCATGTGATGTGGAGGAGGACGGATGGATCGGTTTGGGAGGGGTCCAATGATGAGTGCGTATGAGCTCTCCTCCCCACGCAGAGCTTTCCTAGATTCATAACAAGTGCTGCTCTCATAGGTGATTGATAACTCAGTTAATTATCAGACTAAGCTTTTAACAGCTTATCGTTGTCATCTCTGAACGTGCACTGCAATCATTTTAGAATTGCCATGTGAGCTAATGTTTGAAAAGCATTTCACGGCACCCAAAGCGGTGGTATATGTGCAATTCAGTGGTAAGTCTATGCAGGGAGGAGTAGTTGCTGCATGTATTAGTGTCAAAGTGACAGTAGATTTCTGCTGTGCTGTGCCATTTTTAATCAGCATAGCTACCATAGCGCCAGCTCTCTCTCCCTCTATTTCTGTCCTCTCTCTCTCTCACTCAGTCTTTCACATACCCACACATCCACATCCACACAAACACACACTCTCTCTGCTGGGAAAGATACAGATATGATTCTTAGTATTGGTTTCCTATTTACACTTTGACTCTGTCCTCACAGTCGTGTCAGGCTCTGCGCCTGGCTCGCATCTGCCGTCTCTGACAGCCAGGACACTGCAGCAACCATCAAACAAAGAACTGCAGCTGCCAAAGCAGCTATCATTTAAACTGCTATATTAAAACCAGACAGTTATCATTTTATACAGTTCCATTACAATCTGGTGCACATTATTTCCCCATCAAATTATAAATATCTGTAATCTGTAACATGATTTTCTGTTGCTATGTGTGCAGTTTTCTAAGGGTGCATCAAAGTTCAAAAAACTAATCAGTTACTCCCTGCACCATTCAGGTACTGTTTGGTAACATCCTGCGGTCCTCATTATCTGCCCACTCTCTGTCCATCCACTGTTACATATTCTGCATGTTTCTTGGTCTGGCCTTGCATTATACTAGATAATGAAATTAGTTTACGACATTTTCTACATTGGAAAACTATGAATTGACCCCAATTTATCTCAAAGTAGGCAGCCACGATGCAAGAAAGTTTGAAAGAGGATGCCATTCTTATTAAATTATGCTTCTTGGAAAGTCATTGTTCCTGTAGTCACAGGAATAGTGAGTTTGGACTATCCAAAAAGGATAAAAGTGCAGATAGCATGATAGAGGAGGGGATGCACTGCATCAGCAGATGAATGAGTGACAATGAAGGCATTGGCAGAGAGCAGGAAAGAAAAAAGAGAGACAATTTTCCTGATGGAAGACATCCCCCCGTCTCCAAATCTGGTTAGAAAGCTCATTAAGCTCTCAGGCTCAAAGGTTGCTCTCTCTCTCTCTCTCTCTCTCTCTCTCTCTCTCTCTCTCTCTCTCTCTCTGTCTATTTCTCTCTGGAGTGTGTGTTTGTTTGTGCGGCTGTCGTGTGGTCTGTCGCTGTCTGCTATACTGAGTACAGTAATAACCCTGGAAAATACAGAAAACACGACATTGATTGAGCCAAAATAATGTGGGGTGGACAAGATGTGAGTTGTATGTAGCACCAAATAGGTTTCACAAAGAGTTTACAAATCAGACAAGGTGTTACATTTCTAAAGTATTACATCCCAAATTTTATATGAGACTTAATATATACAAATGTTACATTATATGTTACTGTACAGATAAACATTTACTGGTGGTGGCAATGCAGCTGTTTTACGAACAGAAATATTAAGTAATAGATTTCCTTCACCATTAAATCTTTTCATCCAAACCTCACAGATATACAAAGCATCCTCAAATGCAATGATTTTTTTGCAGTACATACACACACTCACACCCTTAGCATCCCCCAGAGGACTAAGGAGCTACAGCTCGTCCATGATTTGGAGCTCTTAGTGCTGCTAATCTAGTCAAGGTGCCATTAGCACCTCAACCTGGCAGCCATTAGGAAGCTGCTCAGCTGGCTGCCACTCACTGCATCACACTTTAATGGCCTTTAATGTTTGTTTGAGCTAGATAATTATGTGTTGTTGGAAATAGTCATGTTTGCCAATAGATAATTTGCAATGGTACTGAAAAACTATTTTGAAAAGTTTTTCTGGAAATACAGTATTTGCTGTACAGGTCTATTCTTTTTAAACATTCAGATAATTATTTATTACCCTAGTTAAGGTCCTCAGAAAGCAGGTAATTTCAGTAATATGCTACAGCAAGTTTATGTTCACTTTCAGCTTTCATTTTTTAGGCCATATCCCATTTTGGAGATATCACACCACAAGCACTTACAGCACTCGACATGCACAGTTCATTAGTCAAAAAGGGGCATGTAGTCTGGACCAAAACCTGTCTGCAGACACATTTTGAAACGTGTTGTAACTCTTTTTGTTTGGGTTGTTTTTCTTTGCAGTATATGGGCTGCATTGAAGTGTTGAAGTCAATGCGCTCCCTGGACTTCAACACGCGAACTCAGGTGACGAGGTAAGCTGGTAACCATCTCTAATGGTAGTGATGAGTCAGGAGAATTTGATCCAAGATATATAGGATTAACTAAAGTACCAGCGGCTATGATATCCAATTGCTATCAGCGGTGCGTCAATGCTGGGCTGGTACAGTACATAGATTGAGTGTTTCTTTTCATTTTCTTATCATATATGTCCCTTTGACTTGATGGATTATCCTTAGTTATGTGGCTTTTGCTGTAATAAGCAAAATAAAGTCTCACCTCAAGCTTTGATTTAAAACAATTTACCTTTTGGGAATGTTGAAGAACTTCATTATTTTTTAATTGACAACAGCACAATTTTGAATTTTTATAAGGTTATTTACCAAACCATGATCGACCAGTTGGAAATGTAATACCAATGCAAATCTTAAAAAAATCAACACAAACTAAAGTCACAAGATTGTGCATGATGGCAGCACTGCAGTGTTGCGTGTCCCAGTTAAAAGACAAACACAACTGCTCTGCACAGTATGTGTTCACTGGTGTGACAGGTCGTGATATGTTTATGTATAAACCTAAACCTCAGGGTCTTAATATGTTTGTGTCTTTGTGTTTTTTATGCCCTACACGTGATGTTATTGTTACAAACAGGGTTCTTTGCAATCCTCAACCACATGGGAGAAACACACTCCCCCCGCTCTTCCTATCTGTCTCTCACCCTCCTCTCTCTCCTCCACAATCGATCGCTAGTAATCGGAGCCCACCATGCATCCAAGGCTTAAGTGCAGGGGGAGTGGAGGCAGCAGAGATAGAGTG
Source organism: Seriola lalandi dorsalis (assembly GCF_002814215.2). NCBI lineage: Eukaryota > Metazoa > Chordata > Actinopteri > Carangiformes > Carangidae > Seriola > Seriola lalandi. The sequence continues at coordinate 689,944 of NW_019524820.1, read as the reverse complement.
ATACAGAGAGAGAGAGAGTGAGAGGGATCTATTATTGATGGTGTTCACTAATGACTGTGGAAAGCTGCAGTGGTCCCCATGAACGCACCCTGTTGGATAATGTCTGCGGCTGTAACTTCTTAAAGGGGTGGCGGGTTGTTCAAAACAAAACAGCAAAACAAAACATTAGCAAAGGGAGGAACCATGCAAAGCATAAGCTGTGTACACCAGGTTTATTTAGGTTGTATGACTAACTGCATGACATCATTTGTAATCATGATTTTTTTTCATGCATTGATGATGAATCTGTTTTGTTTTTGTGTCCTTGAGGTTGTTACCTTTATGGTCAACTTTCAGGGTGCTTGCCCTCCGTCAAATGCACTATGGCCTTGACATAGCTTGTATAAAGCAGTTAGTCAAAGGCTGCTTTAAAACAGACTTCCAAATTCTCTAGTGAAGCTAATGACATGAGGCCTGTGTCTCTGATTCCTTGGGGACCATGTTACTGCTCATCTGTCCCACAAGTCCAAAAATCAATGCTTCATTGTCTTCATAGATCCAAAAAAAACTTTACAGGATATCTACAACATGTGAACTGTTGCTGCCTGAGATTCAAAAGCAGCAATTTAAAGTGGGAGCCTTTATTTTCCATCGAAAGCTGGCTGTACATAACTAAACTGAGTCCTGGAAAACTACTGCAAATCATTTCAGTGGTTGTCAGAGAAAAACATACTTCAGCTCCTGGATTTGAAAAGGGTTCATTCTCTCAACAGTACTCTGTGTGTCACGGTGTTAAACAGCAACACCAGTGATAATGAAGCCCAGCATTTTATTGCAGGGAAGATACTGAGGCTGCAGACAAAAACAACAACAGCAGCCCATCTCTCTCCTCCTCCTCCTCCTCCTCCTCCCTCTGCCCTCTCATCAGCATGAGTCATTTGAACATTGTGGTGTTTGTCAAAAATCCCTGAGAAGACCTTTACTCGAGATGGGGCCCGGGACGCTGCTTTTTAAATATTTACGAGCCACTTGATAGGGGCAGCTGGCTTTTGACTGCTGTCCCCGCTGTCCCCTGGCAAAGAGAGTGTGTGTGCTCCAGCCTCAAATCCACATTATGGCTCACTCCTGCCATCAGACCCACAGGGGACAGAGGCTTTAAACGCCCATTAGACAGCCATTCCCAGGAGTTACAGCAGCTTCACTGCAAAGTTGTAACAAATCTGCAGAGCGAATTGCACTGTGGAAAATAAATGTGAATAAATACGCTCTAAAGAAAACATGCAGACACTTTATTTTGCATCAGATTATAGTGTTTTTTTTTCTCTTATTCAATGGGAACTTAAACATGAATTTGATAAACAATCACTGATGATGACGAAGATTGTTTTTTTTTTTTGTTAGATCCATGTAAATCAGTGGTAAAAGCTAGTTTAGTACATTGTGAACAGCCCTGCTGGAAACCTTTTCTTGACCTTTGAACTGTGAAGGGTCTGTGACCTATGACTTTAGCCCGAGGGAGGGAACACAAAGCTTCTGTTCATGTTTAACCTCAGGTTTGTTTTCCATCATCGTGATGGAGCAAATTTGCGTAGCCCTGAACATACATGGGCTAAACATCTAAAACTTTTCATCTCAGCAATACTCATGGAACAATCCAGCAACCATAAATCCACATGATGTCGAGATCATAAATATGTCTTTGCACCCAGCTGATCATTAGTCAGTGTCTCCCACTATATTTTGACCTTTGACCTTTCTTCATTTTGTTAATTAGGGAAGCCATCAACAGGCTCTGTGAAGCTGTGCCAGGAGGAAAGGGGCCTTGGAGGAAGAAGGTTAATAGTAAACTTTTAATCCTAGTGTGCATGTTTCTTTATGTTGTTTGCAAATATTTCCTGGTATTCTCACTTATACTAAAATTGTTGCTGCTGGAGAACTAGATGTGTAGAATTTACCATGCAGGGTACAGTGTCTATGACAGTCACTTTGGTTCAAACTCATCTGTTGCCCTATGCAGGTTGTCTCTCTTGACAAAAACAGGATGGCATTATCCTTTTCTGAAATAACCACACTTTTAAATATGTGATGATCATTTTCACTGTAATCTTTCTCATGCAGGCTGTGAACAAAGCTCTCCAGTCCATTATGGGGAAGAGTAACCTACGATTTGCAGGCATGAGTATCGCTGTCAATATTTCCATAGACGGACTTGGTCTGCTCATCCCTACCACACGACAGGTTAGATGCTTCTAAACCACTGTAAATTCAGAATGAGAAATTAGAGTGATAAATTTGTCCAAATATCCTTTTAATAAATGTTATTGTCCACAGCTGATATTCTGTATATAAGAATCCTCTGTGACCAAAACTGAATTCCTTCAATTTTCATAATGAAATGCGTGAATTAATTTCTCATTTAATTGTCCCTGAGTTTCCACATCCAATAAATAGGTGTGATGGGTCATGAGTAAATTAATTGCTTGTATTGATTGTAATTTCCCCTGCAGAATAAAATGTTGGTGGAAATACTGAATTCTTTTTATTATGAACAATGTTTAGTGAGTTGCAAACAGCTTCACTCATTCATGTATTGTTGGTATAATTGTTGGCATTGGTTCAAATTCTGGATCTGTCAAACCGTTAACCTTTACTTCATTGGATCTGGGCATCTCTTGTCTCCTTTTCCATCTACATTGCTATATATATCCATGTTAATCGATAAAACAACAACAACAACAAAAAGACAAACCTCTGCCTCTGATTTATCTACTTGTCTCTTTCAGGTGATAGCGCATCATCCCATGCAATCCATCTCATTTGCCTCTGGGGGAGACACAGTGAGTGCAGCATTTTACTCCCAACTCTCCTTCACGTTGTTGTTGCAGGAATGGACATTTTGGCAGACAGCACATATCTTACTGGATTGCATTTTGCTGTTTTCCAATCTCATGATCCAAGAATCACTGAAGGCTTTAATGTAATAATGTACATCTAGTTTATCGGGACTAATTGAATTTTTCCTCTTGTGTGTTGCAGGACACGCCTGATTATGTAGCGTATGTGGCCAAAGACCCGGTGAATCAGAGAGGTGTGTCCTGAAAAGCTTCTTTTTCATTTGGAAGTAAAATAGTTTTTCCATGAAGTCATCCTGGATGTGAGAGTAGACCTTACTATAACATCTACTGCGATTCTTATTTTATAATATAAATTACTAATATTTTTGAGCAAGATATCATCCCCGTTAAAAAAGAAAAAATTAGCATATAGGATAAACATAGTGGGATTAATCTTAGGTCAAGATCTTACTTCTGAAAGTATGTGGCAGCTGAAAAAAAAAAAACAACTTCTTGTCTTTTTGTTTCCTTCAGCTTGTCATATCCTGGAGTGCTCAGATGGTTTAGCCCAGAGTGTCATCAGCACCATCGGCCAGGCCTTCGAGCTGCAGTTCAAACAGTATCTACACAGTCCCCCCAAAACTATGGCATCAGTGGAGAGGTAACACAGTCCTGCCAAAATCACGACCTTTATGAACAGATATAAACTTTTTTTTTTTGTACTGTCTTTCAAATCTGTGGCATCCATGGAGTTGTGACACACTATTAAATCATACATTTGTAGCCTATATATACACAGTAACCAGAACCAAGTTGCTAAGAAATATCTGTAAATACTTTCCCTGTACAGCAATATTCTCAAGGTTTAACCAAACACTGCAAATACAGTGTACAATACAATACAATACAGACAATTGCAGCAAATATCAATATAAATCAGATGCTGTTTTAGGAAGATTGACATGGAGGAAGTGGAGGTTGGGGAAGTTTACTTTCTTGGCATAATAGATCATACTTGGTTTGACAATATAAATACTTTGACACTATACAGGCCAAGCATCCAACATAAAAAAAAGCTTAGTTGGAATTTTCAACACAAAAACCTGATCTACTGTACAACTCTCAGATTTCTTTTTCATTTGTTACTGAGAGACATGATAGTTTGTTCTTGTGTTACCCCAAAAATCCATTCTTTTAATACTGATCCTCACAGATCTTCTCACCATGTGACCAAACTTCAGGTGTTGCAGTGATGCAACTGTAGAGACAGGAGGAACTCCAGACTGTTGGTCTTTCTGTTCTGGTTCCAAATGAACATCAGCACCAGCTCTAGTGATATCAATCTCTAACTGAATCATATAGAGCAAATAATAAAACAATACAATAATAATCAAAATCATTATTGCTCTGATTATAGAAGTAGTGGTCTTGATTTAGTTGTAATAATACTGTTAGTATGCTCATGCACAGTGAAATAAAAACATTGGCATGTTCTCTGTTTTTCTTGTATTTTCTTTAATTTACTTACTTACTTTCACTCACATGTATGTGCCTCCTCAGGTCTGTCAGGCCAGAGGAGCCATTGTGGGGTGAGGATGAGGACTTCTCTGAGCATGATTACTACAACAGCATCCCGGGGAAGGAGCCACCTGTTGGGGGTGTAGTGGATTCCAGGCTCAGGCCCAGTGGAGCCCTCCTGGGTCACATCCACACCCAGCCACAGAGCAAGACAGCAGCACAGGTGAGTGTCCTGGAACGTCAGGTTGGGTCAGGTTCTGGATTCTGGTATGGTAGCCTTAGCAGTGCAGTGTAGCAGTGGGGGAATATAATGAAGTTCACTCAAGTACTGTACTTGAGTATAGTTTTGAGGTACTTTCTAACTTTAATTCTTCTACTCCACTACATTTCCAAAAGAAATATTGTACATTTTACACCACTGCATTCGTTTGACAGCTGCAACCACACACACTGTGTAAGATATAACAAGTGGCTGACACCTTGTTTGTTTGTGTCCCTTTGTGAAAAGGTAGCTGAGGAGAGAGGTCAAATTCTCCAATGTTCCTCAAAAACAATCAAAGATTAGTGAAAAGTCAGACAGTAAGAGACAGTAAAGTGTAAGTAGTGTTAAGTTGAGTAAAGTGCAATGAATAAAAATGGAAGCCATAAAAATTGGCAACAGGAATAGTGCTATAAGCAACGGAATAAAAGTCACAAGTTTGTTGAGGAGAAGAGAATGTGTATCTGTATGTATTAATGAATTTAAAAAAAGATATCATTAAAAGGATCTGAATACTTCCTCCTCCACTGCAGTATATAACACTGCCAAATATGTAAGCGTGAGATGCACTAAGACAGCATCCAAGAATCATGTGCGATGTGAAATTCCCAAATTCACCATCTAATGTTATTACTGATGTAATCGAAGCTACATCTGGTCTTTATCAGGTATTAAGTAACTATCCTTTACCAGACAATGACAGCCAGACTCAGGTAAACTCTTTGATATCTCCCTCATAAATTGGTGACTATTATGTTTTGCGTCTCCTTCCCTGCATCGTTTACCGGTAGGCAAACAGCAGGAACATGAAAACATACTCCATAACTGTCTTCCTGATATGCCTACACCGTAATTGCCAAAGGCATATATGATTACATCTAGTCCTCTGTCCTCTGTTGCTGACCGGTTGAGAGAAATCATGTCTCTCTCCCTGCAGCTTGTTCAAAATATGGTGACATGCTGTAGCTAATGTTTCAAATAGAGTGCTTCAAAACAACATAATGTGCGGACAAGAGATGAGAGGGTTGTCCATTCAGGTATAGAGACATAAATGTATTTAGGATGTGTTCCTCATGTGTGTATGTGTGTTTGCAGATGAGCTCACCAGCTAGAAGGGAGCAAGCATCTTATCCCCCTGGTCAACTGTGTTATGAGCTTCACTGGGACACTGAGACCTGCAGCAGCTCAGGTGAGACACCCTGTGGCAAAAAGCAGGTATAACAGCAAGAAAGAAAACTTGACTGTAACCTTTTACACCAGTTTGTTATAGAGGGGCATTGTTTGTAATGCCAGAAAGCTACTTTATAAGATAATATTACCTTATTAGAGGTATTATTAGCCGAGATTAAAGCAGAGATTAAAAAGATATTAATTAAATCTATATAAGATTTTTTTATTATTTGGTTTGGGTGTCAATGTTCTTTATTTACCTAGTGAGGAAAACAGTGATCCTTAATGGAGAATAAGTTGAGGGTCTCTACACGTGGAGGCTGTCCTTCACCTCTCTCACTGATCATTTCTCTCATCTCTGCACTTTGCCCTGAATTAAATGTACTTACGATCTGGCACTGGCATAAAAAGTCCAGTGTTTGGACTCTTCTTAGAATCACCTGATAGAATTAGGATTGTTGGGACCTTTAATCAGGATGACCTTTAGATAGATAAACTTTACCTCGTGGTTCAGGTTGTCCATCAGCTTTGATAGGAGAGAAGTTTGGAACGTCCTCAAGATTCTCTGAATTCCCTTTGGATTATTACCATAGTTAATCTTGAGAAATGATTTTTATTATCTTTGTGGAGGAATCTAGTGGAGACTACACCATTCTTTTCAAGAAACATGTACTATTTGTTTCCACAAATATCTGCAATGGTCTCAGGTCCTCAGGATAAATCTTTTTTTTTTTTTTTTATAGCATGAAAAAACAATATAAATAAGCAATTCCATTCAAGTATTGATTATTGTTAATACTTCATTATTGACTTGAACCATGGAACTTGGTGTTTTGTGGCATGCACTGTAACCATTCAGCTACTAGGGCCCTCCAGAAGCTACTCTCTCTTATTGGTTCCTACATACAATTGGTAGGAAAAAAAATGATGACATTACTAATATAAATCCACTTAAGTACATACTGCAACTGGTTTAAATTGTCTGTGGAAATATTTCCAATTGTGATGTCAACCATTAGAGAAGGCCCAAAAAATAAGAAACATAAAAGATTTTCACACACATATGACTATAAACACACACGCACAGTTCTGCATGTCCCGCCAGAAGTCAGAAATGCACTGAGCGCACCTGTCTGTCTCAGGTCTGACGTCAGATGGTTACCTGTGTGCTGACGGCCAACCATCTAGCAGCAGAGACTATGAAGAGCATCAGTATGTTAACACCCAGAGTCTGGAACACCTGGATTCACTGGCACAGGGGCCCTGTGGACACAGAGGGGGCAGGGCACCCGACAGTCCCAAGAAAGATCTCTTCGACATGAGTAAGTCTTAAGGTTTAGAATGACATATTCTGACAGATATAGTGAGGATAACTTCACTTTGTTAAATATTGTGAAATATTTTTATTTGGGAAACATTGCTGTCCCTGTAGGGCCCTTTGAAGATGCCCTGAAGCTCCACGAGGCCAGTGGTGGAGCTGTTGGGTCCAGTATATCTGTCACAGCTGGAGGTGCTGCTGGGGGGGGAGGCGTTCGGATCCTGGAGGACCAGTGGCCCAGCCCTCCACGCCGTCGAGCCCCTGTGGCGCCAAACGAGGATCAGCTCCGCAGGGAGACCTGGTACCACAGCCGAATGAGCCGACGAGACGCAGAGAAACTCCTGGTCCGAGACGGAGATTTCCTCGTCCGGGAGAGCACAACCAACCCGGGACAGTATGTGCTAACAGGCATGCACTGTGGCCTGCCCAAACACCTACTGCTAGTGGATCCTGAGGGAGTGGTGAGTCTAATAGCAGGCAATACAGCTTGTCAAAACTATGTTTGCCAGCAATCAAAGGTCATAGTAGTTCAGAAAAAGCCAGTGAAGCAAGATATGAAATGAAGATTTGTAATTACTGCTTTGTGGGTGTCTCTAGGATTCACTGAACATTGATCATAGTTCATTTATTGTCATTTAATATATTTATTACCTTTCAATATGGCAAACAGGCTTTATAAAAATCCCATCATAAGCTTTGTGGTCAACATGATTACTTACACCAACTATCTCGTACTTTCCTCTCTACACAGGTCCGAACCAAAGACATGTTATTTGAGAGCATAAGCCACCTTATCTCATATCATCTGAAGAACGAGCTGCCTATTGTCGCAGCAGAGAGTGAGCTCCACCTTAAACAGGTGGTCAGGAGGAAACAGTGAGCCACCTGCCCCTGCATGGGACGGTAAGAACGCAGAACATTTATAATGGTTATGATTGGAAATAAATGTAACCAGGGATGCAGAATGACTTCAGATTATTGGCAGCCTTCTATATGGTAAGAAGAACTGAATGTGCATTGGATGAAAATTGCATGTTTTCAAGAAAACATATGTGGTTATTCTTAACCTTGTGGGGGTGATCAATTACAATTTGGTTCCTATATGCAGTAATGGACAGCCCATCTACTGTCAGACATGTGATTATTCTATCACCATCACTGAACTATCAATCTTTCTCCACCTTATTCCAGAGCAGAATTTTTCCGTGCCCATGCAGCTACAGAAAAAAAAAACTGTAAAAAACTGTATCTGGAAATCAATTATCTGTGATGGATATTTATCTGGAACAAAGGATATGACTCACACTTTCTTTCCACGAGCAACTCTACCAAGGAGAGTAAGGCATCTGACATCTGCTTGTACTTTCTCCGCCTGTTGTCCTACCAGGATCAACCCAAACTATCCCTCATCTGTCATAAACTCCTCAGCATGCAGCTATGAAGCTAACAATTCCACCAGAATCCGCAGTTTGACTTAACCTGACGCTGGTTAATGTCAACCACTGTGACTGTTCGGAGAGGACCCACCTTCAGGAAATCACATAAGGATTTGTTGCACAGCGAAGAAATGTCCTACAATGCCTGTAATAGTAATGTGCTTCCACAGAACAATAATGTCATGTTAAGATCCAATCACCAGAACAAAACTGTCACTTGTTACTTGGTGCAGATATGAAAAAACAACAACAACAAAAAAAACCACACAAAAGACGTCAGGTTCCATATTCAGTAGTTCATTTCAGTATAAATGGAAGAAATGAAAATACTGCAATTACAAAAGACAGTTGATGGAATATCTGTTTCATTGGACTGTAAAGAGTGTTTGTTGTTACATGTTCACAGGGCTGCAGTACCTGACTCTGAGATGGCACAATGGAAACACACTGAACATGATTCAGTGCTGGATTTATAAAAAAGCCACGCATTCTTCTGTCTTTTTTGCTTTCTCCATAATAATCGAAGCACCAAATCTCACTTTTTAAATCATGCAGTCGTACTATATCTTCATGTAGACAGCCAAGTGAACATAAAATACACTGTCTTGAAAGCGGTTTTAACACATTTACCGTGAGTATCAGTCGTTTGTGTTGTGTTTGAAAGGGCTGTTCATAATTTGTTAAAGACATACTGTATGTGTTGTATAGTCCTGTGGAAACCATTGGTCAGACTGTACTCTGAGCTCAAATGAATACTACATCCATACACACACACACATACACACACACATACTATATCCATGCCTGTTACTTCCATAGCCCCTCCAACTTCAGTGCCTTAATAACTACAGAGACAGGCATTTGTGTCAGAGTGTATATAATGTGCATTTATGCTCCTAATGCAAAAGACTAGTTTTCTTGCCATGCCAATGAATGACTGAACAAACTTCAGGATGATTAAGCTCTTATACTTGTGAACAGTAATCTAAGCTGCTCTTGTTTTGGGGTGAATATTTGTTTAATACTGTCTTATTGTGGTCATGATTGTCATTGTCTTTATGTGTATCCCTTAGAACGTTCTCCTAGATTCATCTTTTTGTTTTCTTTGAAGCAAGCCATAGATGCTCTGCAGTGATATTAAAGACAGGGGATTTGGACTTGAAATGAAATCCTTTATTTGTCCCGGCTCAGGGAAATACATCAGTTTATTGATTGTCCTTATCCCGACGCCTGTGTCTGTACATCTCAATGACTTGCTTGTCTTTTTTCTGTTCTTTGGCTACACTGACATTTCCTACCCTATTTTTGCCAATCTGATACTTTTAAATCTTACTAGAGGTAGGTCATATTCTTTTTTGCATTTCTCTCTGTGTCATCTTCAACATATCTTTAATCAGGCCCTCTGCTGTTCTTAGCCACAGCCTCATGAATGCACAGAGATGAGATGAGCTACAAGGCTTTTGGTGAGGTCCAAATGATTAATGTCATTTTTTCAGATCTCCCCTTTTGCGTTCTCAGGAATTTCTTGGATCTTTTCTTCTTTGATTAACCTTATTGGCTTTTTGTCAATAAATTTAATTAAAGAGTTAATTAAAGATTAATGAAAGAAATTCAAATGGTATCTTGTCATTTGTGAGTCTTCATATTCACTAGCTAATGCAGCAGCAGCTGCACAGTGAACCCAGCTGTCCGACCTCCCATACACACGTCACAGCCAAATTAAGACTTCAGATTTCCATCAGCCATAAATAGATGTGAGGCACAGTGTGGAAGCTGCGGCTTTCAAAAGCTATTGTGTGCTCAATCAACAGTATTTGTGCATGAAGTGAGTTGCAAAGAACGGGATCAACAGGTGAACAATTTGTTTTTCTTTTTTATTATAACAATATTATATAAAATCATTCAGCTTGTCACACAATCAGTGCACCTGATTCTATCTTCTAAATAACCACTCTGCATCCACATTCACTTTCTGCCACCACAAACCCCTGACATGTAATGAAGGCACTCCATAGTTCTGTTTTTTCACTGCTTGGTCATCAGTCAATCCTTAAGGCTGTTGTTTAGGTTACTGTATTGTACGCATGCAGCTATGTCTGATCACAGATCAGTTGTATTTGGCTTTCTGGATGGGATCTTTATGATACTGGTCCCACAGGTTGCTGTGCTGGAGATGCTTTATTCTGACCTGTAGAGGGACTGGAGGTGTAGAGATACTTGCAGATGTTTTAAGGTTCAGTGTCCCTGCTGTGTCATCCTCAGGATTTGGAGTAGCAGACCCTGCACCTCTTCATCCATTCGGCCCTGTTTGGCAACAGAAAATGATGTAAGAATGTAAAGTTACGGCATTTTAATCTTTGTTGCATAAGTTCAGAAAGAGCCCCCGTAACAGGCTCTATAGGACCCACCAGTAGCTCCCAGGTTTTTAGAAACTGACAATGATTCTGGATATCAAGCTAAACTCCACCCCTCCTATATAAGTAGAGTCAATAAGATGGGCCAGTGACACACAGTGACCTACAAAAACTAAACTTCCAACCTTTTGCAGCACATTTTTCAATGCCAGACTTACCAGGAGTAGAGATCAACCAAACTGTGCAGCCTATCCCACACTCATATTAAAGAGAGGCTTGAAAAGTTCAAGCACAAAACATGCACTGGTCTGCATTGAAAAGCCTCTATCGGCCAAAAACACGAAGAGGAAGAAACTAAGTAGCCAATATATCTCTTAAAGGTCAACGACATCAATAATCCCTCATTAGAACCAACATTACAACATTATACTTAGTGTATGATGGAGCTGATAGAACAAGAGAGTGAGCTGAGCCCCCTTTCCCCCCACATCTCCTCTGAAATTTCATCCACCGTCTGGTAAGCAGAGACGGTGGACTGAGCCTGCCCACTCTTTATTGTCTACACCACAAAGGGGGACAAATTCAGCAGTCAATGCCATTCACAGTCAAGTGGCTGTCCAGCCAGTCGCACATAGAAAAATTTAATTGATCCAATCTTACACATCCCGCAGTGGTGTCATGTGCACTCATATTCACACTTACACACACACTGAAATCCTCAATAAAGGTCTCATAACAAAGGTTTAAGTCTGAATTTGTGCTCTGGTGTGTATGTGTGCATTCAACTGACCTGTACAGCTGCCAGTAAATGGGAGCGATATACAGCCACCACCTGTTTGTGCTTCCTCTCCCAGTCCTGCAAAACAATGTTACTGTCAAATGAACATTTGTTTAGTCTTTTTTTTTTCTTTTCTTTTTACAGATGATGACGCTTTATAGATGGTGATATCTCACTTTACATATCCCTTGTGTCAAGCCTCTCCTCACCTGGAGCTGCTGGGTGAGTATAGAAATCCTGTTCTGCAGTGCCATTTGCTGCCCTGGGTTACCATGATGGGTGGATGAAGAGGAGGAGGACGTGATGCCGAGAGGTGGTGAGAGAGCTCCCAAGGCCTCCTTTAGCCGGAACACCTCCTTGGACAGCTCTGTTATCTGTGCAAAGACAGACACGTCAGTTTGGTCAGCTCATAGGTGCTTCAACAGCAGTTGTTTGAACTAGCCCTACAATCTCTCACCTTACGGTCCTTCTCCTTGACCAGGCCCTGGGATTCCTGGATGTCCTTGTGAAGCTCCTGGATGTGGCTGGATTGCGCCTGCAGTTCAGAAAGCTGCTGCTGCACTGTGACCAGCTGGGACTCAGCGACCTGCCGCTCACTCTTGTTAAAGAGAGCCTCCCTCTGCACCTGGAACACCTAGACCAGTGAAACCACCAATAACACCCTGTGTAAATAATACCATCTGTTTGGTCATATTACCAGTTCAGATCTTTTCTGCTTATATAGTGTAGAACTTTATCTAAATGAGATATTTAAATTGCTGTTTTAATTGGCTTTGCCATGCATCTCATGCTATACTTTTCTTGTATGACTTGTTTTGAAATGTTTTCTCTGTAAAATCTAAAACATCTCTCCCTCAAAACGCCTATTCCCACAACCATTTTTGTCTGGTTTTTTGCTCACGGGAATTTCCCTTGGTAACGGTTCTCTCTTTGATCTTCATACACTCACGCTGTGGTTGCACTGCAGTAGACCAAGCCACAGTAAATCTACACACATCTGCCTTGGGTATCATATTCAAATATGTTTCTGTTTTAGGGAACTTACATACAAGGGTGTGTCTAAGCACCCACCAGCACTTAATGGTTGGGTGCTGAAGAGACCATATATCATGTAATAATATGCCCTCTACTTTGAGCCGGACTCAATTTATGAAATTCATAAAACGCCATCAGAAGATATCATTCTCTGTGTGAATTGGAGAGGCAATTACTCAGTTTACAAAGTGAGAGTATTTATATCTGAATGCACAGGTGAAGAGAGAAATGACATTTGGACATCAGGAGCCTATAGTGCACATGTAACCCTACTTCAGCGCATCAGTAAGCACATATACAGAGGGATAAATGAAACAGAGCAAGGTAGTGAATAGAGAAAGTAGCACACATATGAATAATGTAGAGACAGGAAAGAGGCCTTCATGGAACATGGCTCACTTTGTGGCAGACACAACAACGTCTAATGTGGCTTTAGGTAGCATTAGAAGGGATTGGAGAAGCCAGAAACAATAACACACATGCATACACGCGTGCCCGTACGCACACACACGCACACACACCTCGGTGCAGGTCTTCTCATGTTTGCGGGTGAGGTCATTGAAGCGAGCGGTGATGGCGTTGATCTCAGCCTGCAAAGAGAGCCGCAAGGCCTCGTGGTCCTCCTTAGAGATCAGACCCTGTTCTGCGGCCTTCTGGGACTTGAGCTCTCTAAGCTCCATCTCCTTCTCAGTGAGAGCGTCCTGCGCTGCTGCTGCACTGCTCGCACTGACCTGCAGGGAGCACTGGAGCTCTGCCTATGAGGCAAGAAGCAAAGACTGACGAATCATAACTTTCTGTTCAGTGATGATTGGAAAGTTTATGGCAAATTTGTTCGCAAAATGAACTCCTAAGTGAGATGGAAATGCAATAACATTTGTCTGTCTGCATGCCTTTTCACATTACTATATCTACTGTAATGTACCACAGTATGTACAGCCCATTTACTTATGCTTTTTACCCCATTTGAGGTAAACTCCCTTATTTATTTAGAGCAGACAAGCATTTCCCTAGTGAATCTTCAGATTTTGTTTAATTCTACTGAGCCATTTCAAAATGGTAGATAACTTACTTCATGATAATCACACATCAACTCAGGGGCAACACCCAGGGGTATGGGGCTCTAGAAATCTGACAGACCATACTCAGTGACTCTTCTTACCTGAACCAAAAGCATGTAGCCCAATGAGAAATGGCCTGAAATGTAGTAGTGGCAACACTGTATCTTCTTAAGACACTGTGTTGCAGCTAATGAGCTAATGAGCTAGCCCCTCTCCTCTGAGTCTGTCCCTCCAATCCTCTATATTTGTGAATGTCCCTGCTGACCTTGATTTTCTCATGCTCCTCTCTGGGTATGGCGTCCTGCATGGGCTTCAGTTTGGCCTCTAGTGCGGCAGCCTGCTCCTCAGCGTGGCTACGAAGGGTCTTCTCCTCCTGGAGCTCCTGCAGTATCTGAGCTAGCTGTTCTGATACTGCAGACAGCGCCTCCTTGTGTTTTGAGAGCGTTACCGCATCTTTCAGCTGCAGGGCGTCCTGTGCCCGGCCCTCTCGCTCTGCACACAGACAATCCAGAGCCTGGGCTGCTTCCTGTCTTGCCACTTCCAGCTCTTCTCTCACTGCTGCCAAGGTGCGTCTGGTGCGCTCTGATTGGAGAGAGGCATGCTCATTCACAAAAGGGACAGAAGAGTCCAAGACTAACAACTAAATACACAGAATATTTTATATTTTGAAAAAAAAAAAAAAAAGACACTACACACCTGATATGACTGAGGGCTCTGAGCTCTCTGAGTGCTCCTCCTCTTCTTCCTCCTCCTCATCATCAGCACGCAGAGGAGGCCTGAGTCTTTCCAGGTCCAGGAGGGCATCGTTGAGCCTTCTAGCCACGTCCGCCCTCTCCCTGGCAAGCTGCTCACACTGGAGCCCTAGAGTCACCTGCACCTCCTCCAAATCAGAACGGGGCACACTCTTCCTCAGCTGCCCCTCGAGCTCTCCCAAACGCTCCTGGAGACGACGGACCTGATCTCCATCTCTCGTTGCTCCTCCCTCTTTCCCTGATATCCTGCTCTGTGCCAGGGCCGCCTCCAACTCAGCCACTTTGTCATGGAGGCACTTCACTGTTTCCGATTCTTCTCTTTCGCTGTCTTTCTCCCCCTCTTCATTCATAGACTCTTTCTGGGCCAGAGCAGCCTGGAGGTCCTCCACTTTCTCTGTCAGCTGTTTGACTGTGTCACTGTCCTGGCCGCTCTGACCCCCTTCCCCGCCCTGTCTCTTCACAAGCTCCGCCTGTAGCTCTGTCACCCTTGCTCTCAGCTGCTGTGCCTCCTGGCTCGGATCCTCCTCTGCAGCTCGCGGCCCGCCTTCAGTCCCAGCACCTGCCGCGACAGTATCCCCCTCACCACACTCCACAGAAAGCACCCCAAGCCGCATCTGCTCCTTCAGCTCCTCCAGCTCAGACTGGGAAGATGCCAACTGCTCTTCCAACCCACGCAGCTTCTCCTTCAAAGCCTCTGTGCTCTCTGCATCTGCACCTCCTTCCTGAGACCTGTCATCACCACTGCAAAAAAAGACAAGCATTATCAATCACTCAAGCATTGCAAAAAGTAACTGAACAAATCAATCACATCAATGAAAATACATATTTAGCATCAAACTAATTCTACAGTTAAATTATTTCCATTTGTGTAATAATCTGACAATTATTTTTTTGATTAATCAATTAATGATTTAGTCTTTACCAATCAGAAAACAGTATAAAAAATGTGATGTCTTCAAATTGCCTGATTTGTCCAATAAAAACAAAGATAATCATTTTACAAACTTAAAAAGACAAAGAAATATTCCCACTGGAAAAGAAAAATATTTTTTGCATTTTGCTCAATAAATTCTGATAGTAAATTTCCTATGTATTCAATTAATCAACTAATCATTTCACCATTACATCACATTAACACCGTATTAGTGAAGCATACAACTGCAACCTGTCATACATACAGTTTATTTTAATACAAATATAATTAATTCCTCAGAATAGGAGATAAACAACAAAGATGTTGGAGAAACAATAAATATCATGAAAAACAGGTAAAGGAACCAACAAATCCATGCTGTCATGAGTATCCATTTAGCATCTAAGCTTGCTCAGCCTCCAGCATGCTGCAGGAAAAAACACAAATGCTCAGCACTTTTAAAAATGGCCCTGATTTTGAGCTTTGGAGCTGATATTAGCAAAGGTGTGCACATCTCATAATGAATGTGAACCATGTTGGCTGTTTCAGCTTACGAGTGGTAAATCAGTTTGAATGAATGAATAACTGAATCTGTCTTACCACTGCTCTGCCACGCTGGAGGCCTCCTCTGAAGCCTGGGCCAGAGACAATCGCTCCTGAAGGGCTTCAAACTCCTTCCTCAAGGTCTCATACTGAGCTAAGGGGACGGAGTAGGTGCTGGCGGTCTGCATGTCTGTGTCATCCTTCTCAAACATCTCCAGCATCTGTATACAACACAGAGGAAATTAAAGTAGCTTATGGAGGTTTTCACCTTTCATTAGGATGCCTTGTACAGTTTATCAGTCGATGCTGATAGATCTAAAAACAGTTGATACTACATTTCCCATGATGAAACTTGATAGTATCATTTCATTGCATCCTTCCTGCTTTTCCCCACCCCCAGTTTGTGACAAAGAGCTTCCATTTTAAATGTATAATTTATTTATAAACTAAAGTCCACAGAAGAAATTGTACAATTGTTTTCGCAGGCGAAACGATACTCCCAGTGACTCCCTTTAATTAACTTAAGTCACTATATCCACCATATACAGAAAATGACAGCAGGAGGTTTGGTTCCAGCTTAATTCTAACCTTTTTCCACAGATACAATTTCTCTTTTCTCTCCCATCCGACCTTACATTTCCCCACTTTCTTATCTGGTTCTTTGTCACTCAGCAGAGCAGAACTCAAGTTCTTGGCCTAGATCCCTGCCGCTCAGACAGCGGTGAATGAACAACCACACCGGAACAGAATACTTCAAACAGACTTCAGCGCTTAAACCAGCATGACCCAGTTAGTGAAGAATGACTACAAAATGCCCCCATGTCTGCATCTGATGTTGTGTTGTTCTATTTATACTTGTATGAGCACAACTGCCTCAGTGCATTAGTGTACCAGAGCGCAGCGTCATAACTTTTAAGTGGTCATGACTAATGCTCCAGCCAGGGACACTCAAGCTGCCTTAACACGGCATCTTCATCTTCAGTTGGGGAGCCATCATCTCCCTATCAATTTATCCTCTTTAAAGAGGCCTGTGTATGTGTTTGCATGTGAGAGAGTGAAAAGGGAGATTATGTTCATGTTTAGTGTATTTATGGTGGGACATGTCAGTCAAATGAGAATTTTTTCTCTGCATATGTGTCAGTAGGTGTGAGTGTGTGTGCGTTCAGGTGTGTTTTTATGCACTCCCTGACCTTACCTGTACTTTGAGAACAAGTTCAGAGTTCTGTGACTTAAGTTCCTCTATTTGTTTACGCAGCTCAGCAACAGCTCCTGGGTCTGCAGGGGCAGGAGAGGGGCTGGCTGAGTCAGAGTCTGCTTGAGAAGTGGCCTCATCCTGAGCAGGGGAGGCTCTGGAGCGCTTCGAGAGCAGCTTCTCTAGAGGGAAAGTTCAAGAGAAACCGCAACATAAATCAATCAGTGTACTACCTGACATGAGAGATGCAGGAATGCCCATGTGTTATGCATGGAAGTACATTCATGCTCTGTGCCAAGGCCAGGGAAGTACCTCCACACAAAGATCACATACCTGGGAAGTCCAACATTTCATCCATGTCTTCAGAGTCACTGACCCCTATTCCATGGCCTCCCTTCAGCTCCTCAAGCAGCTTGTCCCTCTCCACCTCTGCCTCCTCTAGACGCTGCTTTAGTTCGGACAGCTACAGTGCAAACACAAACACAAACACAAACACACATGTATAAAAAATAAAGGTTAGAAAAAGTAACACTCGGTCTTCATAAATAATTTCTGATGCAGATGCAGACACAGCTCTAATGAATAGATACAGGTTTAAATGAAATCCTGAAACATTTTTGCCTGCAGTACCTCCTCCAAAGCAGAGATGGCACTCTGATGCTGCTGCTCCAAGGCTTTGATCTTCTGGAGCAGACGGCCTCTCTCCAGACGGAGCCGTCTGATCTCTTCAAACACCTCCTCGTCCTCCGCCTAACACAGACAGCCACAAAACACTGTGACAACCTAACAAAGTTTGCGTTTCATGTAATACGAAGGATGAACATCAACTATGACAAGCCAATTATCAGGTGCCAACCTGGGCTGATTGCTGTGCTTCTGGAGGCTGGGGAGAAGGAGATTGGGACTGAGGCTCAGTGGACTGTGCATGGGGAGCAGGAGTGTGGGGCTGTGGAGATGGTGGCAAACCCTGCATCTTTGTGATGGAAAAACAATCAAATAACTCTTTATTAGTCATTACAGAGATGGTAAAGTTCACTTAATCTTTTAAGATATATTACCAATTAATTATAGTAAAACAGAGGTCAACTGGTCCAAAACTGGGAGTCACAAAATGAAGATGAAAAATCTCACAGGTTAAACATTTCACATATGCAACATGTGATGCTGACATTTCAGTGATTACAGACATTGCTACCACTGATATAGGTTAAAATCCGCTGGCAATACTGTAAGACTGGGTTGTGGTTAAAATGTGTTTTCCATCCACTGAGATGGTTCTTACAGTACCTGAAGAGGAGAGCGAGGTGGTGGAGGAGCTTTCCGTTTGCGGGGGGTAGTCCCCCCTTGCACTGATGACGCGCCTGAGGGAACTTGGGGGGGCTGTGTGGGGGTTGGGAGGGGGATCAGTAGAGGTAAAGCTCAACTTAAAATGGCAAAATGGAGCAACAACAGGGGGAATGAAAGCCAACAAAAAGAAAGAAGCACACAAAAACAATGACCTCATATTGGAAAACATGCACAATATGATCGGCCAAATTGGGCCGTGATCTCATTGATGGAGGGAGTGATGCAACACACAGCTATGCAACATTACCTCCTCGCCTGCGCCCTCAGAAGCTACGTATGCAGAAGGAAAGACACACACAGCAAAACACTTTAACCTCTATAGCAGTGAGCTTCATCGAACAGCCAGAGGCACATGAGAATATGTGCACATGCATGCTCTCACTTCCACTCACTTTTTAACATGTAGGCTATAGCCGTGGCTTTCATGTATCTAGTAGTAAATCCACCAAAATCTCCAATTAAAGAATAAAAGCTAATGCGGTAAGGCATCATATGCACACCAAATTCTCTCCTTCATCTCCTTTTCCAACCAGTCACACATCTGTTTTTCATATAACAGCTATGTCTTTGTTGGGAGATAAAAGTGGAACAAGCCTTTCGTCTCCTTTTTATTCAAACCCCACTTTGCAATCACACCCAGCTGTCCTCCTGATCCACTTTAATACAGTCTTACAGCTTAAGAACCAGGATCCAGAGAAGCACAGTCACAAACAGAAGCCATACTGATAGTCTGCAAGATGCTGCTACCACATGTTGTGTTGTCATGAGCTGTTTCATTTATTCAATTGATTTACCCAAACTAGCTAGGCCTGATTTATAATAATTCTATCCCTTCTATCGCTACAAATCAAAAAGGCCCCCAGGCCTTATACTGTACCTGGAGGAACTCCATTCTGCAACATCTGTATGACACGTTGGTTGCTTGTGGTTACACTGTAGTCGGCGGCTTTGTGTCCAAGGGCGTCAACCAGTTGTGTGTTGGCCCCACCTTTCAGCAGAGCCTCTACGGTTTCAACACTGTCACTCTCACAGGCCAGCATTAATGCAGATCTGTGATTCACAAACATTCTCATCAAAATTAGTACTGTAGAAATCACACAGTATATTTATTTTGGATCTATATAATTGTAGTATGGGGCAGATCATTAGCATGATCAGATCATTACAAACATGTAGTATGATAAAACCTAAATGACTTTGAGTCAGGAGGAATTACTAGGAAATTACAGTATATGATATAAAGTATAAAGCAGTGAAACATTTTGATTTGATGTAATGATACAGCCTGAAAAAATTGCATCTTCAACCTTGTTAATGTTAACCATGAGGAAATTCCTATAATCATCTTCTCCCAGGGGCGATCTAAGCCAAAATTAAAAGCAGATGCTCCCTGCTAGAGGTCCTGACCTCCATCCATCCAAATCTCTCCCAAGCACTCCCAACTACTGGAGACCTTTTACGGGAATCCTTCCCGTATCCTACATTATCCTACAACCCTACTGCTGTGAGAATAATCCTGATGAGGTTTTTAGGGTCTAGCTTAGCTGAAGAAGCTGCATCATGTTCAAGTCTGCCCCAACAGGCCCCCCACTGTCTCTCCCTCTCAGTCATTCCATCTGTCAAGGCTACAGCGAGTGAGATGGATGGAGCCGAGTTAAGCTGCCCTGCTAACTAACTAGGTAACTAGCTAACTAACTAAGTACCAGTACCTTCCCTGGTTGTCCTGTATGTTTGCATTAGCACCTCGTCCCAACAGGAACACACAAATCTCCACTCTGCTCATCTGGGCTGCTAAGATCAGAGGTGTGGCCCCATCCTGACAGAGACACACATATGAACATCCAAACATCATGGAGCAACAGCGCAGATGGATATTTGATAATGTTGTCTAATGTACTGAATAAGGCCAAGAGTAAATAAGAAGTAAAACCCTGATAATCCTTTTTCCATCTCACACAACAATTAAAAAAAAATTTCATATACTATAACTGTAATCATCAACTTACACTGTCTTGGTTATCCAGGTTGGCTTTAAAGTCCCACAGAGTCTCCGTGCAGGACAAGCAGCCACTGACTGCTGCAGAAAATAGTCAGAACTATGGTTGATATCAAAGGTTTACATATAACATATAATGCTGGCTTGTTTTCAATACTTAAATTAGGTTGAATGGGATCTATGTGTGTAGCATGCAAATTATTGTGGTTGTGTAACTGTTACCTGCGTGATGAAGTGGTGTCCTGCCAATGCTGTCTGTGCAATCTACTGTCAACCTTTCCTGTTAGTTAAAACACAAAACAAAATCATAAAGATTAATTTGCAAAGTCCTTAATCCATTTTCAGTGTATTTTCCAATATTTACTGGCTGACCAGACAGTGGTGTCACTTTACTTTACCTGTAAGAGTCTCTTTAAACACTCTGGCTGGCCATTCTTGGCCGCGAGGTGAAGGGCGCTGAAGCCTGGAGTCAGTCAGTTATAAACAGACATTTATAAACAATCCATGACACGTGCAATTCAACAACCTTGGGTTATGAGATTAGACTGTTATTCAGTAAATAAAATGCTGTACCGGCACCATCAGGGATGTTGAGATCTGCTCCATGAGAGATGATCACCTCCAGACAGTCTAGCCGGCCTCGTGATGCGCAGAGGTGAAAGCTGTCAGAAGGAAGGATTAGAGATGAGAAATGAAAATTGGTTTCCATTTAAAATCTGAGCATTCTTCAGATCCAACACTGCCGATTTCTCTAATCATTAGTTTTAGTTCAAGAGAAAGCGGGGAATGAAACCAAACCATTTAGCAGAAAAAGGTCAAAAAAGAATTGATAAAGAACTGGATTGATCTAAATATTCTTCCTCTGAAAAATGACTTACACAATAAATCATGTTCCATAATCTTAATGCAACTTTAAGGAATTTGAATATTACAAGTAATTGTTTAATTCCCAAAGTAACTTTTAAGGGTAAAAATTAGATGATTAACTTACGCTGACTTGCCCTCAGCATCCAGCTTGGTGGGACAGAGACCTTTTTTGACGATGAGAGCGGAGACTTTGTCAGGTTCATTCTGCTCAACAGCCTGCAGGAGCCTCTCATCACTCTTACTCCAGTCCTGACTCTGGGGGGGGGGGGGGGCAGAGAACAGGTCATCGCCCTGTACTGCCACAAAGAAAACCGATACCATACTGCATATCTCATAACATACAAAACAATGGATGGGTAGCCTAAAGAAATATAATTAGAATGTGCAACAACCAATGTTGATGTCTATGTAAAAATATGAGATCATTAACAGATTATGACCAGTTTTAGAAGTCACATAAAACTACTTTTAAGACAAAAATATCATAAACAGAGGGTAAAAGCTCCTCAGTTTTCTTTCATATTCAAATTCTCACTGGGTATAGAGAGAGAGGATACCTACTGGCAGCGGCAGCAGACTGAGACAAGGACAGAACCGCTTCATCAAGCTAAAAACAGGCTGCTGAGGATCCATAGCTCCAGCAGGGCGTCACACACTCGACTAAATACAGCTACAGTGTACAAGGCCACCACTGTGCGTCCTGAATGACAATACACGCTGTCGCCTGGCTACAAAACAAGCCCAGACGTACAACAGATCATGTCGAGAACTCAGATAACCCCAAGTTTCTATCAGATACCCTTCAAAGGTCACAGCAACAACACAACAGAGATCTACAAGCCAGAGACTGTTTGCTACACTCAAAATCACAACCAATAAAACAGAATAGCTCGTCACACATAAACTCTGACACACACACAGTAACGCTGTTATTCTCTGTCCTCACAACATCTCCCTGTGCAGCGCCTCTCTGTCCGCATCCGAGACAGCATCCTCTCGTCCTGTTTCCAGCTGCTAGCAGGGGCATAGCCAGTCTTACCTTCGCACCTCACACACACACACACACACACACACACACACACACACACACACACACACACACACACACACACACACTCTCTGCCACCTCCTTCTTTTCTTCACTGTCCTCCTTTCTCTGACCTCATAATTTCTCTGCTGCCTTCTTCTCTGTAGCAGCCTCACTCTTTCTTTCTCTCCATTAGTTTTTGTCAGGTCCTGCACGGTTCCCCCCTGGCAGCGTCAAAGATCTGTTTCTCTGCAGTTACTGAGCTGGGCCTGTGTGATGTGAGGAATCAGCAAAAAGAAGAGAAACAAGCTGGTTAAGCCGCACTCTGCTCTGCTCCTTTGGATGGTCATTTACGGAGCTGAGGGGACAATGTGAGGTACACAAACACCAGCAAGCCACAGACCTATCTATCTATCTATCTATCTATCTATCTATCTATCTATCTATCTATCTATCTATCTATCTAAAGTGGCTATTAAGTGAAACTACTACTTTGTCACCATTGTTGTGGTGATCACTAAGTGTGAAATCCAAGGCAGCAGGGAGGTAGAATTACTGACAGTAACAGGCTGTAATGGTGTTCATCAGCTTCATCAGGATCCAAATACTTAGACCACATTTTACAGCCAGCAGTTGCTAGTTTATCTGCTTGTACCTGTGACCCAGTGGTGCAAGGGTGCAAGGTCGCTGACACCACTAAGTCAGCCTGCAACAAGCACCTGGCTACGTGGAGCAAGAAAGAAAAAAAAATACAGAACATCAGAGAACAAGTTTAACCCCCACAATACAAAGCCTATCAGAGTAACACAGTGATAACAGCAGGAAAGTAGGAATTCTTTTAATGTGTGTGTGTGTGTGTGTGTGTGTGTGTGTGTGTGTGTGTGTGTGCACGTTCATGTGAATAATTGAAGGCTACCTGAGATCACTGGTTATAGCAGCAGTCTGGAGACTGCCCTGCTCTCCTGCTGCTGCTCAGTGATACTGAATCCCAGTGCCCCCCCATACATGCAGAGGAGTGAGCAACCTGTCTGCCCTCCTGCAACATGGGACCTATATAAATGGCTGTTTAATGTAGAGCACCCGGGCACTGTAATATTAGGTTAAAACACAGCTTGTATGGCTTATATCTGGAAATAGCTTGTAGACATAGAAAATAGTGTACTACTTTTAAAAACACCCAACTGCAAAGCTCTACATGCCCATCAACAGATGACTCTTACCTCATTCTTTTTAAACTTTGCTTTCAGACTCTTCATAATGGCTTGATAGCCACTGTCAGGAACACTGAAATAAACAAGGTAAATAAACAAACTTGTGAATCAGAAAGGTTTTCATTTTTCCCCAGGGTTCAGTCATCAAGTGGTCTCAGAAACACTCCAACATTTAGGTGTACCAAACATTTATGAATGCATTAGAAAATGTGTCAACTAAGGGCTAACATAAACCCTAATGCAGGTCATGCAGTTGACACATAACCAGAGAAACATGCAGCCTACCTGTGGAGGACAGTCCTGGTCCAGGTGGGTGCTCCCTCTGTCCCATCAGCTACTGCTCACAGTAAAAAACACTGAAGTCACTGCTGCCTGGCGGACAAGAGGAATGCACCCGCCCCCGGCCGTAAATCAACCAATCAGCAATGCGCAAAACGCCGAATTAGCATATGACTGGAAATGATGAATGGCGTTTTGTGTCTGTCTCGTGCAGCACAGCCAACAACAACGTGGGGCAGTTTCCGCAAGGATGCGCACTGAAATTTGCAGGTGCTCTTTTGTTTTGAACAGGCTGTAGAGACTGTGTAATAGCAAATTCCGTCGTGTACGACGTATTGTTTTGTAGGTGCTCTCCATTTCAACAGCACCTCTAGCTCACAATTCGACACGGGGGGGCAAGGGGGGCTGTTGAGGGTAAGTTCCTTGTTTTGCATATTTTGGCCAATCACTGAAACGTAAAACGGCGATTTTAACCAATGACAACACTGGAGGAGCTGAACCCGGAAGCTCATTCTTTTAAAGAAAATGTGAGGTGAGTGAAAAATAAAAAATATTTGGGAGCAGGGTTAACCCAGCTAAGCGTGACTCTACTATTTAGGGTGCTACTGAGTTTATATATTTAATTAAACGTATACTCTACTGAGGCACTATTAACACATCTGTTCATCTACAGTGCCTGGTTTTTGGCCATGAATCGATACTAATACTTCATTTTCACAAACTATGAAGTTGAGACCTGCCTCTGTTGTCATTTCAGGAGGCGTGCAGTACACATGAGCCATCAGATGAGGGCAGTAAATGTAAGGCAGTTGAAACTATGGAAGTCACTTATTCCTACAAGTCTGTGTAGCTTCTTTTCCAGCCCATTAATTAAATGATTATACTCAAGAAGAAAAATTGGTGGCTTTGAAAGATAACCTTTGTTAGTGTGTGTCAGTTTGCACATGAATCTCTACAGCTGCTGATGTGCTACAGAAGGAACAGCGTGTTTGTATACCTTTTCATATTTCATAAACAATGCCATTGAGCCGGGATAGAGCAACATCTGAGTGAAGCGTGAAGTTCAGAGAAAATGTCACAGCCATATTTAGCCCTTTATAATGAGGGAATCTTATTAATTATCTGAACCATTCCACTGTGCCTTCTTGTTTATCTTTGATTCAATTAAATTTCTGGCTTCTACGCAACAGAGTTTATTTTGCATCAAAAAACACAATGACTGTGCCTGTGATTATCTCTCTCTGTAAGAGACCCTAATTTTCTTTTTCAGTTTTCCTCTCATCTCCCTCTGTGCTCTCCATGAGTCTGACTCTGACAGCTTGCCTGTCTCTCTGTCGCTTATTTTCCATTTCTTGCTCAGTTTCAATCTTTTCTTCCATATAATTCTGGCTCTCACCCCGGGCCAAGATGGAAAGAAAAATGAAATGTATGTTCAATATGTTACTGGCATGTAGGGGGATCAGAGGAGGTGTTGGACTGAGACGATTGTGCAGATGAAAAAGGGGAATGTTTGGCTGAGAGGAGGGAGAAGAGAGGGAAGATTACTGGTACATTCAGAGACAACAGGAGACAAAAAATGCAAAGGTAGAAAAGAATGGCCGAGAGAGGGAAGGGGGAGGAAGATGGAATTTTTTTTGTCATGTGAGAAAAAAGATCCTAACTTGTTTGAAATAGTGGCCATGTGGGAAGAGCATCCCCAGCTATTGTGCAAACAATTTATCTTGAAGTATCAAGGTCCATGTGTTGTGCCAACAAGATCTCTATCAACTTACTGAATTAATAGATCTTGTTCTCAGAAGATAAGACCTTTAGACCAACATATTGATCATGTTCCCACATGATAATGATGTTGAGATTTTGTTGTTCCCACAACCTTGTTCTGTAAAGATTTTTGAAAACCTTTCTCAAGGGGGAACTAGTGAACTGAGAAGGAGACATTAAACAGTGGTAAAAAGAAAAAAAAAATGTGACAGGCTTTTGTATTGGCTGCTGTCATGGAATTGATCCTGTCTTCAAGTTAACTGCTTAACCACAGCAACTAATTTAAATTGAACTGCAGGGACCTAAAAGATACAATATTTGCAATTTGCGCGCACAAACACACACACACACACACACATAGATTCAGCCGTACTTAACAGAGGTGCAGACAGACCAGGAAGGAAGGCGGAGGAAGATGTGAAAGTCTTGATGGGATACTGTTGATGGTTGTGGTGGGGTTGGATTCTAGCACGATGACCTCATATAGTCTCCCACCCCTGGGAGAAAGTGAGCTCATGAGTGTCGTAAAGAAAGAGGCATTTACGGTCTTTTAACAGACTTAGATGGGCCTTACTCACTGTAGCACATAATCCAATTTACCAGCCTGGACCTTGGATAATGGGACATCTGTAAGAGGATGAAACACACTCAGAGAGAGCAAGAAGGACGAAACAAAAGGAATGAAACTGAACAAAATGCTTTATTTTTCGGTCATAGTTGACAGGCTCCAGTGACTTTTTTCATCTTGTCTATGTGATAAGGAGTGTTTTTGTGCCTCCACCTCTGTCTTAACTTTACTACAGTGTTCATGTTGCCCAGAGGGAGACAGGATTTCCCTATTCCACCAAATCCCTTGAGAAAGAGCAGAAAACAGTTTTGTTCAACTCTCAGGCTTTTTGCAGTTTGATGTGCTTTTAGGGAAACAGTAATGTCATAGTAAAAGAAAAAAAAACCTTTACTGATGCTACAACATAAAAACTCTCTAGTGATGTCATGCCAATAAATAATGCACATCTTTGGGGCACATTCGTGCGAGCTGATAGTAACACCCCCCCACCCCACCCCCAGTGCCGGTTCTTCACTTGTTTTCCCCATACAGCGACATGCTTTTGACAGGGGGAGTATCTCTTGTTGCAGATGTGCAGATATTTCAATGAATGAACGGTCGGCTGACTGCGAAAGGGAATAGGAGGATAGTCCACTGGGAATGAAGCACCTCCCCTTTAATCGCTCGGTTGACTTTCCGCCGGAGCTGTAGTTGCTCTCTTCACTCGCACATTTGCCGTCAGCGGGTTGAAGAACTCCGCTGGATATCAGCGCTCTTGTTTTGTTCCAGAAAAGCTGCTGCCTTTTTATTCTTGTCCTTTTTTTTAGGGGAATTAAAAGCGTGGAAGGTTTTTGTCTCTTCTCGGTGTCGTTTTATTGTCATCGACATGAAGAAACGCGGAATAAAGCATCCAAAGTGGCTGAAGGACTGAATAGGATTGGTAAGTGAGTGTGCCTTAGCAGCACAGAGCTCACTGGTATTTAAATCTAGTGTTTTGGTGAGAAGTTTAAGAAAAAAAATCTTTAGTTTTAATTTAAAAAAATGCATTTAATGTTCTAAACATGTCTTTGCCTAATTCTGAATTTATTGGATTAGATTTTGGTTAACTAAGCAGATAAGATTGAATTTTATACATTTTAGATTTCTTTGATTCCACATTACTTTTTAATATTCTCTTCCAGTCTTTCCTCTTCCCCTTTTTTTTTTATCAGCGTGTTAACGTCGGATTTTATTGCAGGGGTGTGAAATGTAATTGCAGCCTTTGGGCAAAGTCCAGATGCCAGACGTTATTGCTCCCTGCGTAAAACAAAAGGAGTGCTTAAAGCCCAGCTGTTGGTGCCGTTTAATGTCACTTGAGTGCATGTAAACGCACATTGATTGTGGGTCTGCCATCACCAAAAAAAGTTGTCCAGCACAAATATTAAGGGAGGATCAGGGACCTGTGGATTAATATTGTATTTAGATTTTTAATCTTTAAACTGACCATGAGAGAAACACAAACCCACAGAACAAATCAAATCCACAGCTCACACAGTATAGCCAGAAATAAGGTCAGGCAGTAACCCCATTGTTTTGTCTGCCCTCCTGCAGCCTCCTGCTCTCTCTCCACTACACACCAGCACGTTTGGAAGCTGAGCTGAAATGGCCAAGTGGCTGAAAGACTACTTGAGCTTTGGCAGCAGGAAGGTGCCTCCACAGCCACCCACACCAGACTACACCGAGAGCGAGATCCTCAAAGCGTACCGACTCCAGAGGGACCTGGACTTTGAAGATCCCTATGAAGACTCTGAGAACAGGTCCAGGGGCGAGTCTGGGGCTTCTGAACCTGCCACACCGGTGTATGGGTCTCCCATGAAGTCATCCAATCTGGATGTGAAGTCTCCTAAACACAGACTGATCAAAGTGGACTCTCAGGAGCTGGGGCGCACCAAGATCCTCCTCAGTGCCATCTCTTTAGAGGACCAACAAGAGCCTGTAAGAGCCTCAGCCTCTTCATAACCTTTATGTGTTCAGAGCAAAAAGTGAGGGATGATGGATTAAATGTTTAAGTGGTATGTCTTGTGAAGTGAGAAGGAGGGATGCAAGGAAGGTAAAAAAAAACAAACAAAAAAAAACACTGCCCCTCTTCTTTCTCATCTAATTTCCATCATAGTGACAGCTTTATTGATCAGACTCCATAAGCAAGTGTCTGGTAATGTTTGTCACAAATATGTATTGTTTACATTAATCACATTACATCCCACGCGCCACATAAATTTGCTACTGTAGATGGAAGAAAGAATTATTGATGGCTTGAGCGGACCATTGAGTTGGAGAGGGTCACAGTCCCCTGAGTTTATGTCCTTCCATAAATAATAAATGGGGTTTGGTTTTGCAAGCTGAGAGAGACCCCCACATGAGCACCTTAGGGGCCATATACAGTACACCGTATGCTGATGTGTCAAGGGCCACAGGGAGGTATAATTTATGCTTTGGTGCTGTTTGTGTCATCGAGACTGCAGTGCCTTCCCGACTATGTACTATGCGTGTTGTGCTGTAGAAAACATACACGGCTGCTGTGAGGGGGGGGGGGGAGGCAAACAGATGTTGAGAGAGCGACTGGAGCAGAAGCAAATGCTTCACAAGGAATTGGTCCACACATTAATTCAGATCACGTATGCCGAGTAAGTTCAGGAGTATTTCAGGGTTTTTTTTCATCGCTAAATCCACGACTCCACTCGTGGAAAATGCTACAAGTGTGAAAGGCCTGAAGTGAATTGAAGTAATAGTCTTAACTGAAGTCAATAGCTCCCCTCTCTACCCAACTCTCCTCCTGCTCTCATTAATTTCCCAGGGTCTGTGGGAACATCCGCCCTCTAATTAACATTGCAGATTCCTGTGCATCGATAGGTAACCTGTTACAGAACCAACATGGGATTAGGATGTAATTTTGCGAGGTGTGCGTGTTTAGCAGGAATTTGTGGAGCGAGCCTTGCTGGAGTGATTTCCTTTGTAAGAGAGGAAGAGCGCGAAAGGACAAGAGCACTTTGCCGAAGGGTCTGTGTGTTTGTAGGAATGTGCACATATGTGTGTTTGTGTGTGTGTGTGTGTGTGTGTGTGTGTGTGTGTGTGTGTGTGTGTGTGTGTGTCAGACAGACCATATGGCTGCCTTTGTAGCTGTCAGTGTGCCAGCTGACCACTGTTTTCCTCCTGTGCTTGCATAAAAGAACAAATGCTCCCGACCGACCAACCAGCTCCCTCTGTACTCTCTTCCTCCACCCAAAAAAAAAAAGAGGATCATCCTCACAGACAGGACGGTTTCTTGCTGTATTGCATTTTCCTTTTAATGTGACCACAAAACATAGACACAATATAGTTCCTCCGTCAAGGATTTAAAGAGGGAACATTGTGTAGCGCCTACACCGCTGTGGTGTGTTATTGTGATGTTGCACACTAATGGTGCAATTTTAGTGTCTTGAGGATACTGAAAAAGCATTTTTTTCTGTAACCAAACACGTATTTAATGTGCCATTCACTGATGATGTGATTGCTTCTTAAAAGTGCTGTGCTGCTCCCTCCATCTCGGGTCTTGATGAGCTATTGTCTGTGCAACACTTCCTTTTAAGCACTTATACATACAGACCAAATTCTTCTAATTATCAGAAAACATGCATGCCCCAGGATGTTTTTATTCAAATTCAAAGATTCAAAAGCGGGTGCTTTTAGGAAATGCTAGATGAAATTCATTATAGCCTATGATTGGGATTCTAGCTGTTTTTGCACATGTGCCTGCAGGACAAAAACATATTTAAAGTATTTTTTTATTTCTATACAAAATCAAAAAAAATTCTAGGGGCATTCTTTCTCTCCAAGTTAATGTTCAGTAGCAAAAGTCATTCTTCTTGTGTGTGTGCTTTGTTATTTAGGTGGTGCCCTCTGCTCCGCTGGCAGGGGACACGGATTATTCTGACCCATTCGATGCTCGAATGGACCACCGGCCGGAGCCAGATCACGGACCTGTTCCCTGTGAGAACAACGGCTACATGGAGCCGTATGAGGCCCAGAGGGTCATAACAGGTCAGAGGACTCTTACTGCCCAGTATCTTATCAGTATTACAGTGTTTCAGTGAGCCACTTTCAAGGGAGGTCTGGTGGTTTTAGTTCCCTTCCCCGTTCCCTCTCCTTTTACCCCTTCCTTTTTGTGTTTCAGTGTCTCATTTTTAGTTATCTCTGACGGTTATTTTCACATGTAGTCATAATATGAGATTAAGTGGACATCCTCAAAGGTTAAATCAGATCACATCATAAAAATCAGTCATGTATTATCTACAATCTGTCAGCGATTTCTCAATGACATTACTATTCTTTATTACTCTTCTTTTCGTTATGAAGTATTTCTGCCTTTATAGAATAATATGTCTTTATCTCCATATTTTCCTGTTCTAAGGACACTGGTGTTAAATGCAAGATTGCTCCGTATTTCTTGTTTAATTGCTTCCTTGTTGGCAGCAGTTCTGCTCTAGAGTGTTGTAACTGTCCACTCCCCTGTGCTTTTAGTTCATCTCAGATGAGTCTGCCCTTTGGAGATGCCTATCCAGTCTCGAACCCTCCCTCCTCCCTTGCTATTTTCTCCCACACCATCTAACTCGCATCTATCGGTTTCCATTTGTCTCTCCTCCCATAACATCTCTGTCTGCCCCTTCCCCTTGCGCTCTCCCTGGTCTGTCCCAGTCATTTAGTGTAAAAGCCTCCCCCTCCTCTTTCTCCATTTCTCTATCTCTCTTCATCTCGAGGGCTCTCCCCAGCCCTGAGGGGAGTCTGGCTGTCCCTCTCATTTGTTCTTTAGCAAATTTTATGTCCCGCTCACTCTCTGTTGTCACTTGTGCTACCCCTTTTTGCTGGTCAAATGAAGTCTATAATCTCAGGCTTAACTGAATGGAGCATCCTTTCCTTCTGCCCAAACGGAGAAACCTCGCTGCAGCTGGATGGAGCCATCGGAGAAATTAGATTCACAGCAGTGATGGCAGAGCATTTGGCAAAGCATTGTCACAGCTCTTTCATTGACTTTGAATTGTGCCTGTCACTCCAGGGCTGTCTGTCTGCCTGCTTTTGTCTGTCTGTCTCTCTGTCTGTTTTTGCTCATTAAAAAACACAGCAGAGCGTCAAAGACAGTGAGATCGGAATAGTAATTATCTTTCACAAAGACTGTCCTGAAAAGACACCTGTGTGCTTTTCAGACTGTACTTTTAGGTGGAAAAACATCTTTAATGCTTACATCTCTCCAGCTGGTGTGGTTTTAACTCTGTCATAATTCTTGAGTTTCGTTTTGTGAGGATAAAGGCTTATATGGTTATAGGGATAAGGTTTATAGGTCTGACTCACATCTGTGTGCCTAAACACCCCCAGCCCTCCCTGTTGTCATTCTCCTCAATCTTCTACAGTATCTTTTTCACCTTTCTTACAAATTGCTAGATCCCCCCCCCCCTCCCGCTTGTGTTTTCCTCCATCATGTTACCTATGAATTTCTCATTTTATTTCCTCCACGCCTGTTTTTATCGCTTCGCCTTCATCTTCTCCATCTCCAGGCTGCCGCTGACACTGCGGGTTCCCAGCGCAGGTAGAGCAGCATTCAGCCCCGCTGTGCTTCTGTCTCAATGACTTTACATCAAACGTTGACAGACACCCACACCCCCCCACACACCCACCCCCATCACCCCGTCCCATCCTCCCTCCCTTGTCCTTCTCTCCCGTTGCCCTCCTCCTCCCCTTGTTTCCCCGCCGCTTCCCTTTCCTCTTCCTTCTCCTCCTGCTCCTCACCCCACCACATCTTCTCCTCCTCTTTCCCTCCTCCCTCGCCTTGCTCCTCCTCTCTCTCCATTTCCCCTCCACCCTCTTCTTCATAACCTCAGGGACTTTCCCCAGGGTCTCCACTCGGTTGCCATGGTGACTAGAGGGCCGCCCAATAGCGGCGTCTTGTCGTGTGAAGGTTAAAGTTTTCTCTGCTTTTCACCAGTGAATCCCTCCATTTAGTCCTGTTCCCTTCTCATGTGAGTGCGTCTACTTTGCAAGGCTGCTGGCTGGGGACACAAAAGATGCCTCTTCCTTCATTTGTCCCCCATTTTTTCCCTCATCTGTACCACCTAGTTTTTAAAGGTCACATTTTCGAGGTCAACAAAGCGCCACTGCTGATTGCTTTTGCTTCTATTGCTGCTGTGGCTCAGAGGCTCCTATTGAAATCAGATTTCATCCTCTAGCTTGCGTCAATAACCTTAAAGCCTTTTATCTCATGGCCATATTTGACTCCGTATAACAGCTGCAGGTGCTGAGAAGCATTTCTAGGTTGGAACCCACTGAGAAAGTGATGAAAATGTTAACAAGGGACCATGGATGTTGTTTTGAGCCGCGCTAGATTGCTGCTGGGATTCAGGATGGACGAGAGGAGGGGGGTGGGTTTTCAACCGTGTTGCAACTCAGCATCTAGCCCGAGGCCTCGTTAAGCCCCCCCATATGAGATTCTGAGCCCACGGCAAGCTGTGCAAACATCATTTGTCTCACTTCTCTAATTCTAGTCATGTCAGGGCTCAACAGGCTCTTTGTTTTACTTTGTAGTGCAGAATAATATCAGTGTTGTGTTGAGGGGAACCTGCTGGTAAATATTATTTCTTAATATTATCTGATTTCTTGCAGAGTCGATAAATGGGGCACATAAGACAAATCTCTGAATGTCTGCTTGCATGTGTTTAAGTTTATGTCGTTTCGCATATGGTATAACAGAGCTGCAGCGTGGCCCAGGAGGAGGACGGGTGCGTGGCGGGGTGCAGCTCTACGACACCCCCTATGAAGATGAGCGAGGCCAGCGTCTGGGCATGATGTATGGAGAACCTCAGGAAGAGGGCAAGGAGAGCAGCAGGCTGCCGCAAGATGATGAGAGACCAGCCGATGAGTATGACCAACCCTGGGAATGGAAAAAGGACCATATCTCCAAAGCTTTTGCAGGTAACCAGAAACATTATGATGGTATGTGGGCAGTAAAGTCAACAAAAACAACCTTGGATTATAGTCTGACTGAAGCCCATCCACAAAATTTGGTTCAGTCATTGTGGTCTAAAAAGGCTCAAATCATGAAGCTGTACTATAGATTATCGATAAGCTTTCCATCAATGAACCGTTCCTACACCTGATTGGAGTTTTACCCCGTGATACTGGAATGTCGCTGGTCTTTGCTTGTGATTTTTCAAACTGGAAAATGATAAAACTGTCCAGAAAATGAATTTTCTGAAAACATTTTAGAAATCATTGTCTAAACCACTCCTCATGCTTTGTTGGCTCTTCTGGCCTCAAGCTGCCAGGCTGAATCGATACTCAGAGCTTGCCAGAAAACAGTTTTGGCAGACTAATCAGTATTCAGGAAAAGCATTTTTAACTGAATGTCTAGCTTAAAGCCCCCAGACTGGCAATCTTCTGTTGTCTTTGATCTAAACACTGAATCTCTATCACCTACTGTAAAGAGGACATTTCCTGGAGCCTCTGTGTGCCAAACAATAAACAATAAGGTGTTGCGCAAAATATATTTTAATCACCAATTAGAATTAGTGTAAATGGTTAAAACTGCAAAAAAAATCTTTTTAAAAAGCCATCCAGGAGCACACAGAGAGCCCTGCTGCTGATACTACATTGTGAAAGACTCACCTAACTGTCTTGACCTTTAATGTGGTGCCTGCCCCCTCATCATTACAGCTCCAAAGCCTTTTTTTTTTTTTTTTTTTTTTTTTGCAAGAAATGTAGACTGCTGTGACCTTCACAGTCTCAGCTCAAATGACACATATCTTTCTGTCTCTTTTACTAAATCTAAACACCTTCTGGTGACTATTGATTTCTTGCTCTCACACATGTGGAAAACCGCAGTCACAACAACCTCTGAGATGATCGTGATGTCTTGTGTGTGGTGTGAGAGAGATACAGTTGATGTCATAAAAAGCATTGGAGGAGCACAGAAAACAAGGTTAATATTCTTTGACAATCATTTTTTTTCAAAATAATTTATAGTTTAAAAAAACTAGTTAGCCATAGTGTATTTTTAAAGTTGCACTGACAGTGTGCGTCACATCCCATCCTGTTATGTTCCATATATTGAATATAATTGGAGGGAGAGAGTGAAGTGAGAGCGATAGAGAGGTGCAGAGAAACAGAAGCAGACTGATAAGTCATTTAGGAGTGGATCAGTGTAAGGCATGCCAGGCCAAGTCAGCTTAATTGAGCTGCATCTCTAAGTCACCAAGGTCAAGGTGATGGGATAATAAATCAACCTTGCCTCATGTGCACTCCCTTCCATTCCCGTCCTCCTCCTCTCTTCCCCTCTTGTGTGCCCCCTCCTTTCTTCTCAGTTAATTACATGCCTACATGTGCGTGACTGATCCAGTGCTAATAAGAGAGTCATGGTCAGCAAACAATTGTATGAATCCACACACACATACACACACGCAGGCATATCCATTCACACCATGTCCGTGCTCGAATCGCGTTAGCCAGAGGAGCATCAAAGAGACACCGTTGCTTATTTGAGAGTAAAGTTTCAAGAGGAGGTGCATAACGGTTAATTTAAAAGCCAATATCACCTCTCACCTACTTAGCACCCATTCCTGCTTTATCTCTTGTTTTCGAGCTTTTTCCTCTTGGTGCCACATACAGTATGCAGTCCTGCAGAGGAGCGCTTACAGCACCATTAGAGAACGCAGTGGAGGAAAACGCTTGTGAGACTCGAGTTGTCTGACCCCTTGTTTTTTCCATTTGGAGTCAGCACTTTGAGCTGGCGTGCTGTCTGTCTGAGCAGACCAAAGCACTGAAGTGTAAACACACAAACAGTATTTTCCATTCTCACATTTAATCCATATTCCCAGACCCTTTCGCCGTTGCTAGGCACGGCCCACATGAGAGGGAGGGGAGAGATGGGGAGGACAAGGACAGAGCAGAAAAAGAGAGAGATGGAAAAGATGGACTGTGGAAAAAAAAAAGAGATGAAGAGGAGGTTTGAGAAACAGAGATATGGAAAATGGATAGAGAGGCTGTAGAGAAAGCTAGCTGTAGAGAACTACAAACGGGTGTCCGAGATTATGGTATGTTTGGTGGCAGCTCAATGGATGTTTGTGGAGGCCCTGTGCTTCAGAGGGGAGGGGCGTTGAGGAGAATTAATGGTCGGGGGCTGTGGCGAGGTAAGGCGAACGGAGGGGAGGGGGAGTCAGGGCCATTGTAGCAGGGTGCAATCAGTCATCCGCTAACACAGGCACACTGTCTCACACATATACACACCAGCACAGCAGCAGTGACAGGGCTGTCCCCGCAGCCCTCCCTCCCTACGGATGTGACACACTCACTCAGATAACCCGCTACGGGGGGCAAAAGGGGGGGGGGCATCACGATCTGCCAGCAGCCCCTCATCATCACCTCCACAGAGGCGCATGCACATACACACACATGTGTATTCCTCAGATAGGTTTTTCCAGCTGTGATTATCACTAGGCTCCTAATTCAAGGGTGAGAAGAGGTTGTATGCATGTTGGCACAAATGAGTGTGTGGATGTTGCGGAGTGGGGAGGGTTAGGGAGGACTGCTGGAGCATATTGTATCTGGATTTGCGTGCATTGCAGTTATGCAAGCACTTCTGAACAGAATCTCTCTGATTCTGATTTTCACAGATTATCCATGCTGAAATGTAATCGAGTGAATGTTGCATGCGGCTATTTTTCAAATGGCAAACATAAGGACGCCTCCGAAGCATTTTATTTATTTTCCATTGGATATGAATAGTGGGTCCACTTCAGCCAGCTGTTTGAGGGTGCCTGAGGGGTCGGACGTGACAGGCCTCTCTCAGTCCGGTGGGTTTTAATTACAACGTTAGAAAGCTGTCACCAGTCACCACCGTCCAGCTCAAATTACAGCAGTCATTAATTCCTGGAAGTCAATAGACAGTCCAGTAGTGAGAGATTGGCCCTGCAGCCATTCACCACCAATTAGTGAGCTAATGAAAGGCACCATCTCATTAACTCTCGGATGGCCACAGCTAATGAACAGATGAATGGGTGTTTTAGGTATTTCAGTTTTTTTTTTTTTAAGTTTTATAGTCCACTAAAGGAGCTTTGAGCCACTCGTCTTGAGTCAGATGATGGCCGAACACTGGAGGAGTGGACACATGATGATAGAGACACAAATCAGCTGGAAATGTGGATGGGGAAGGTGAATGAATAACATTGCCGCCCCTGGCAATTGCTATTATGGTGCCAGTTTGCAAAGCACTTATCTTCCACTTATTTCAGTGCAGTTGCTCATTAGGAAACAGTGAATGACATGGGACTGTAGAGGGAAGCTCCTGACTATCCACGTGTGTGTCCTAGAAATAAGAGGGTGGGGAAAAGTTTAGGTGCAGGCTTAGGTAAACTCTTTGCAGCAAAAGAAAACGCTGCATATATTGTAATCACCCTGGTGATCCTTAACTTTTCATGAAGTACAGTATCAGGTCAATGTTTTAATTTGTCCAATGCTTTGATTAATGCATAACTAACAACATTCCCATCAGCCTGAGCTGTGCTTTTATGTTTAGTACTAACTGGCACATGTTAACATGCTGAGATGCTGAATATGGTAAACCTTAAACCTGTTAAACTTAGGATGTCAGTATTGTCATTGCTAGCATGCTGGCATTAGCATTTAGCTCACAGCGTTATTAGCCTCACAGAGCTGTTAGCATGACTGTGACTGTAGTATCAGCAAATGAGATGCTAAACTGAGGAATGAGGACATGTGACATTATCATAACGGAAGATATACATACATGCAAAATTAAACATATATTTCAAAAGGCATCTAGAGAATTAGATTGCCTTATTCATTCCTGAAGAAATAGCACTGTTGGCAAGATGCTGAAGGGTGCTTTAAAGTGTTAATGAATACCGAAGCAAAAGATCTGTTTAGCAAAGCTTGCAAAGACATCTTGACAGGCGGTCGGCGTGTGTTTTTGCTGTGTCTGGAAGCATGTGCTCTGACACGACAGGACAAGGTTTCCTGGGCTATTCTGAGTGTGTGCATGTCTCCTTTAGGTGCTTACAAATGTATGTTTGCGTGTATACGAACATGCAGACTAACAAAAACGAGATTTCAATTTCTGGTGTGATGCTGCTCTCTGTTGCTCTAAGCAGGCCCCGGGGGCATCTGACCAGTCTCTTCATCAATTTACTGGCACAGTGGAAAGACTCTTATCTTGCTCTCTCTCTCTCTCTCTCTCACTCCTGCCTCCTTCTTTTTGTCACCCTTCCTCTCTCTCTCTCTCTCTTGCGCCTTCCCTCTTCACTGATTTTCTTTCTCCTTCAGCGTGAACCTTTACTGACATTAATGAAAAGGCATTTCCTTCGTGATTCTCTCTCACCGAGATGGGGAGAGAGATGATGAAAGTAGAGTAGGGCAAGAGAGGAGAGGAGCAGAGGAATATGGAAAGAGAGATAATGCCCCACTTAGAGAGATGGTAGGTGAAAAGAGGGAAATGAAGAAAGAGGAATGTTCAATACAGAGAGAAAGACAGGGAGAGCGGAATGAAGCCACAGGGGGAAAAGTGTAATGAATTTCTGGAGAATGGATGCACAGGTGTGGATCTTTAATATGAAAAAGGAACTTGTGTGAATGCATTTTTTTTCCCTGCCCTGGCATAATGGCATGAGGTGTTAATTGTCTTTCCTCATGGGGGCCATTTTTGCCCAGCAGAAGGTCTTTTGTGTGAGGAGAAAAGACAAGATGCCAGGGCTGTTTGAAAAACAGATGTCTTCATTAATGGACCTAATGAAGCTGCTCTATTGTCTTTGTCTGCTCCTCCTTTATTACGAGGACACAGAAAACAGCTGGTGTGCTTGAAAAGACAGTTATCCGTCACCTAAGGCAACGAGTGCTCTGTGCAACACAGAAAGGAAAACTTGATCTGGCCATTCCTTCCCCCTCAGATAATTTCTGGTAACTGTTAGCAGGTAGTTGAGGCACCAGGCACATGAAACCACAAATTACTGAATTGCTGTCACCTGTTTCATCCCTTGGGTTAATATGGGAGACAGAACCGATATAACCGAATAAATAAAAAACACATACAGCATAAAAGTACAAATCACGAGTAGCGCAGATGTGACTGTGCCTTTATTCATAAACCATTTAGTGTGTCTCATTGTCTTGTTTTGGCAAATAAAGCAGAGCACTAACAGCCTACTATGTATGGCAGATCCACAGGTTCCTGTTAGAAGAGAATGGAAGCCAGATGTTCCCTGTTAGTAAATGAGTGACATGGTGTGTGTGTGTGTGTGTGTGTGTGTGTGTGTGTGTGTGTGTGTGTGTGCGCGTGCGTGTGTGTGTGTGTGTGTTAGCTTGGTATTCAACCTTTTGTTATCAGAGTGAGGAGCTCAGACAAGGTTTGCGTGTGTGTGTGATAGAAACACAATAGTCCTGTGTAGCTGGTTAGAGTCTGCAGATTTAGGAGGAGTCCCCCCCCAAATCAGAGGAAACACGTGATTTTAATATGAATCTATGTGAAAACAGTGTGTTAATACAGGTCTCATATATTCTCAGATAGTGGAATAATTCACTTAAGGTAACAACATGGAAAAAAGACTGTTAATGAATGAGATCTTTGAAATAAGTAGCGGCATATCTGGAATTGATTTACAGCTCGTTGGGAAAGTGACTGGTGTCCAGACCAGGGTTTGAAATTCATGTAGTTGAATGACCTGGCTCATTTCAATATATCATGAGTCTATCAAGAAAAATGAAATGGATGAAACTGTCGAAGAGTGTGCTGTTCGAAACATCTGTTTGGATGCACAGTTCATAGACTGTTTCCTTTAAAATGAAGACAAATCTGCAAATGGGATAAGATCATCCCACCCTCTTTGATAAATTTCTTCTTTTACTCAAGAGTAGCAGACAAAATGTCTTAAGAGGGAAAACAGTTACCACAAACACTGAGGCAGAGGAATCTCGATGGAATTTTCTCCTCCGTCTACACTACGCCACTACCTGAGCTTATTTCTCGCTCATGTGCCTGAGCACATTTCTGATCTCTAATAAATTATCTTGGCTGTTTCCACCCTGTCTCTCTCCATTCTTGTCACCCTTCACTTGTTTTTGTGTGCTGCTCATTTACACCCCTCCCTCTTTCCATGGGTGTCTCTCAGTTTTACTTGAGAATTAGAGGTGTAAAATGTGATGTGGTGGCGAGCGGACAGGCAGCAGAGTGTGGCAGTGATGGTGTTTCGGAGTGTCAGGTGTGTGTGTGTGTGTGTGTGTGTGTGTGTGTGTGTGTGTGTGTGTGTGTGTGTGTGTGTGTGTGTGTGTGTGTGTGTGTGTGTGTGAGAGAGAGAGTGTGTGTGTCTATGTGTGTATTTGTGGACCTGTGTGTTTGCGTGCATGTCTTCCATTGAGGGATGCCAGGCTACACTTTAATCCTGGCTTCAGCGGAGGTGCGGCCCGCTCCAGATGGGGCCATTGTACTGCGCCATGCATCAATAATTCATGGAGAGCCAGAGAAAGTGGCGGAGTGTGTCTGCCTGCTCAATAATTAACTAGGGAGGGAGAGAGGCATGTATGTACAGCCTGGGTCTCTCTCAAAACGCCCATTCAAATGGCCTTTGATGTTGCAGGTCTGGGGGGTCTTTGGATTTGTCGGCTCATTAAGACGTCACCCCTCTTTTCCTTTTATTTGTTTTGTAATCCGTTTTTCGCTGTGAGCAGGAGCTGAATGTATAGTGTGAGACTGGCAAATCGCATAATGTACGTGTGTCAGTGCTTGTGTATGTAAGGCTGCAGTGACGACTGTTACAGTAGATGGTTGCCTTCCATGGTAGATAATGAGCTATTTTCAGTTCTGTCTCACAGTGCACCTTCTGCTGCTCTCCTACTGTAGGTAGGACAGTGAATAGAGCATTATTCTGCCCCCACACTCCTCACTTCCGCTGTCACACCGCGCTGTGGGATGCACTGCACGTGAAGTCACATTTTATTTTCACTGCATCTACTACCAAGAGACAATTCCTTAAAGTGGACTTGTTTTGATCACTATAAGTAATGCAACTTCTGAACTTCTCCTGTCCTGTCTGTCTTATCCTCTTCGCTTTCTTCCATCCTATCTCACGTGATAAATTACTGTAAATATAGAATCTGAGACACTAAGATTATGTTCTTCCACAAGTGTGATGAAGCAAGGAGACAGGAGGTAAAGTATATATTCCTTCTCTACATGACAGGAAGTATAGTTAACCACATTTCATGTCACCACATCCCTGTCATCTGCACACACACCGCGCTTCCCTGTCTTTCACCTCTTCCACATCGCACTTCTCATATACTCTCTCCTCCTCATATTAAAATCTTGCACCCGTGTTCAGTCTCACTTCTGTATCATCACTGCCTCCCTCACATATCTTCACTTTGGTTAACTTTGTTCAAACCCATCTGCTGTTTTCTCACTCCTTTTTCTCTCGCCTCTTCCCCGCTTCTCCCCCCTCTATTAGAAATGAGGGAGTTGTCGGAGTTGCCCTGGCCTGCCCCGGTGGGTCAGCTGGAGGAGGAGCCCCCCGTCAGAGAGCAAGGTGACCTCCAACCCCGAACACCAGCGACCCCACCCCCACC
>NW_019524820.1:636905-649119 GCF_002814215.2 Seriola lalandi dorsalis | reverse complement strand
CAGCCCCCACCTGCCTTACCATCCTTTATCACCTCAAACACACACATATGCAGTCATGCTGACCTCCATGACCCAAGCTGTTGTCCTACATCTGTCTCTACCTCCATCCTGAACTCCCAGCCACCTTCATCTGCACCACCTGCATCTGCCCCTGCCTGTTGCAGTCATTATGGTTTTGGGTCCGAAGCTTATTATTACAAACCCCCCTTCCCACCCCTCACCCCCTTGCATCATCCCTGAATAGCTCCCTGTAAATTGGAATGTCTGCCTTGTTCATATCAGCAAGCTCAGTAGAGCTGCGGCACACTTACTGTTTAATTACAAGTACTGTAAATTGGATTTCACCAAAACCAGACAGAAAGGGGGTAAATAACACTTGAGTCTGTGCGTGTAATTTGCTTCAGAATGGAGTTAATATAGTCAATATCTAGACTAATGAAAGATGTGCGCGCCAGAGCCAGACAGAGAAGACGCCAACTTCATGCCTCTATCTGCCGTCAGAGACTCATAAATATGTTGATGATGGTAATTGTGATGATGCTGATGATTCTGCAGTCTGTCAGACCTGGACCTGCTGTCCTCTGGTGCAAAAGGTCCTTCTGCTGCATGTGTGGTTTTGCAATGGCCGGATGTTTGATGTTTACCCAAGTCTGGCTTTGAGGTTTAATCCCTTTTGATCACATCACTGTGTAAATACTGTGACTCACTTTTTCTGTCCCCATCTGCCAACAGTGCAGTTTGACGGCGCAGAGTGGGACTGCTCCTCGTCACCCACAGAGCGGTTGCGTCCTCCGGGGCCCAGGTCCAGCCCGCTGGCAGGTGGGGGGGTGAAGTTTCGAATGCCGCAGGAAGGCCTTTCGATGGTGGGGGAGAGAGTGGACCCTACACTGCCTCTGGAGAAGCAGGTGTATGTATGCAGTCCTCTGTTAAACCCAGCTACATAAACATATATCACTTGCTGAGTATCTGAATGGAGGCCACACTTTAAGGTTTAATCAGATTAAGAGGCTTACATGCTTTGAGAGTTAATGATTGAGTGCCCCTGTTGCCATTCATTTAATTACCTCGAATATAATACAGGATAAAGAAATTGCACTGTCTTAGAAGAAAAATAGCAGTAATAAGAGAGGTCATACAGTTGACACTAGCTGACATCAAAATGTACTCACGATGCTGTGCAAGATTGAAGATCCAAGTAGAGTAATGAATAAGATGTCCACATATCAGTGAAATATACGATTAAGCCAGGCATCTTGTCTAGGGCATTATTCTGAGTTATGATGTTTATATGCATCAAACAATGCTGAGTTATACAATTATTTGTGCATGTAAATGCAATTAGTCTGTGCAATTAATCTCTGTTGGCTATAAATGTCTCTGCACAGATGTCATGTACATGCATTTATCATACATTGTTATAAAAGTGATTTTGAATATTTCAGGGACACAGGGGCTGTACAGTCCACAAATAAAGCCAAAATCTATATTATTGCACCGCTCTGATGGTGTGGACGCATTCATTCGAAACATTGGTGTTTCAGCTAAGCAGCGTTCATCAGAGCTTACAGAACTGCGAAAGGTTAGAATGAGAACTAATTAAGTCAGAACATTAAAAACACACATTTACTTTGGTCTTGTAATTTCAGACATCATTGGTGTGATTTATGTGCTGTTTCAGTGCATTTAAATGGCTGTTTTACTAATGAAATCCGAGCACATGACACCCCTTAAGCACGCATGCACAAGCACGCACACACACATGATGTACAGTGTTGTACTCATACATGTGCACAAATTCACATGAGGATGGTAGTTGATTTTTATGCTCCATTACTCCCTGATGATCTCTGAAGGGCTGTTCTGGGCTTTGTGGTTTCCTTCTGTTTTAAACAGTCAACCTGTAGCATTCAGTACACTTGGCTAAGTCATGTCCAAGAATAGCTAATTTTTGTGACAGATAAAATATACTTACTCACTGACTGTGGTGGTCACAG
Source organism: Seriola lalandi dorsalis (assembly GCF_002814215.2). NCBI lineage: Eukaryota > Metazoa > Chordata > Actinopteri > Carangiformes > Carangidae > Seriola > Seriola lalandi. The sequence continues at coordinate 647,125 of NW_019524820.1, read as the reverse complement.
GATTGTCTTTTAATTATACTTTGGTACTACTCGGCGAAATACTAGCTGTGTGGCTCTAGGAATGGCAATGTTGGTCTAACGGTCAGTCCACTACTGTGGTCTATACGGAAATATCTCCACAACTAGAGAATGGATTGCCATCACATTTGGTTCAGACATCCTCGTTCCCCTCTGGATGAAATTGTAATAACGGTGAGGATCCCTTAACCCAAAGTTATAATTTGTCAAATCCTTTGACCAAATACCTGGAAAATGAATGACATTCCCACCACATTATATCTGCTAAACAACATCAGCATGTTTACTTTGTCATTGTGAGCATGTTAGCATGCTGATGTTAGTATTCAGTTCAAAGCCCTGCTGTGCCAAATTGCAGCTTCACATAGCTGCTAGCATGGCTTTAGACACTGTGTCTCGTCAGAGCTCGTGTTCAAGTCTAATGTTCAAGACTATGGCATTTATAGTATGCGTGACCAGCACAAATGTGATAACAGACTCCACCATGATGTAATCAACAGTTTACTTCCTTGAAAATAGAGGCCTTGTTTGGAATTATATCATTGTTGTATTGTTTTCTATTAGACATTAGAAACACTCATGCTTCTGTATCATCACTGTTACACTGTGGAGGGCAAATCTTGAAATGTATTTTTATATTAATCATCTTGTGGAATCAAATTGATAACATGTCGGCATCCAACAGCAATAGATGTAGGAATATGTTGGAATCACACTTCACGTCACCACTTTTACCACAACTTATTATGTGTTTGTGTGTGTGTGTCAGATGGTACCACGGATCACTGTCTCGTTCTGAGGCAGAGTCGCTGCTAACCCTGTGTAAAGAGTGTAGCTACCTGGTGAGGAACAGTCAGAACAACCGCTCCGACTACTCCCTGTCTCTACGGTAGGATTCGGACACACACACACACACATGCACACACACACGCACACACATACGCACACACATACGCACACACATACGCACTCTCAAGATGATCTACCACATCAAGTGACGAGAGACCTGAACACTTTGGATATTCAGTGCTACAATTTAATTGCACACTTCTCATATTTTCTGCCGTGCGACTGAGGAGTGTGTGTGAAGTGTCTGTGAAGCCACCTGAGCTACCAATCTCATATTGCAGTCTCCCACACCTCTCCATCTGTCTCTTGCTTCTCTCTCTCTCTCCCTCCCTCCCCTCCACCATCACCCCCACTCAAGATCACTGCCACACTGATTCCATTCCCGATACTCATTTGCAGGGCACAATACTGCTTATCTGGTCAAATCTCTCCCTTGTAATTACTACCACGATCCATCGTCCTGGCCTCACACTGCTCTCCCATCAACCCTCTGTCCTCACCCCATCCTTGGCCCCTCTCTGCGGACTTCCCCCTTGGCCCCATTGGGCCCTCTAAGTGGTAATCAGGCAGGTAGAGCACACTTCACTGCACACATCATCCTCCCCATAATCACTAATGAATATGAATTACCTTCTGTGGGCCACACAAGAAGGGAATTAGGGAGAGAAGGGGGAGAGAGTGAGGGGAGGGGGAGGCACAGAGTGTCACTGTGTTGTGCTGACATATAAACAAGCTCATGCATTACTCATTTACATGAGTAGAGTGGGTTTGACACACACAGACACACACACACACACACACACACACACACACAGACACACATTTGCTCAAGCAACAAGGTCACCACTAGCACTGGTTCCCCAGCTGGTGCATGTGAGGTTTGCAGACAATAATGTTTATCAACCTTGCATTCTTTTGGTTGTTTAGAAAGAGGAGCTGGCCTTCGCTGAAGTAGAGAGTCTACAACATCGCACAGTCTAAAAGGAGTTAGCTCAGATTTTTAATCAGCTCAAAATGATACAGCCTTTTATTGTCTTCATCCTACCAAGTAAATTGCTGAGATCAGGGAACACAAAAAGGAAGTCAGACGGGGTAAGAATCACAAGCAGATTATCATTCTGATTTCAAACAAAGCTCCTGGTTAGCTAAATGTAACTGTGAAATAATGTAAAAGAAAGAGAGACAAAGGCAAAGGGTAAAATCATGACCACAATTAATAAGCACCTATCACAGTTTCAAGACTTCGACCTACATTGGCCATCCTTACTTTTCGCAGTTGTACATATACACAGTTTATACACAGCAGTGAGATTCTTACCAGCATATTTGATGTGACGTTTTCCACATGTTTAAATGTCTCCTGTTACTTTGTCCCATAGATTGTAAACATTTTTGTAGTCCATATGCAGATGCACATGTTTTGCATCGGGAACATTCATTTTATGTTGGATCCCTTAAAATCGATGATAGCCTGAGTACTTATATAGTTAAATAGAGTGTGCAAAATCTAGTGTGCACTTCTTTTTTGTACCACACGTTATTGTCCTGCCAGCATGGAGCAAAGCCTTTTAGCGAGGTTAGCGGACGCTTTAATCCTTTGGGTTTTACCTTCAAGCACAGTGGTTTAGATAATCTGGTTTATCGCCTGATAAGCACCAACTCATTGTGTTTTTATCCCACTATTATCAACACAGATAGAGAAGGTAGCCAGAACTCTGAAAAATTAGGTCCAAGTCATAATAAACCAGTGTTTTCCCCATTATTTATTAGGGTGGTTGTGACTAGTTCCAGATTGGTTTAGGATGTTTTAGGACACACTGGCATGAAGTCAGCATAACATTTGGAAAAGGAATCTTTGTGTAATGCCAACCCAGATCAGATAATTTTGTGAAACAATGCGACATCTGGGTGTTTTTGTCTTTGTGCCAGTATCTTTCCTTGGAAAAAGCGAACCACACCTTAAGATTACACGGTAATGTGAACAATGGGAGGAATGACAAATGTTGTTTAATGAAGACAAAATGGAGAGACACTCCAAAGTGAGCCAGCACCGAAACAGACAGGTCTGCAACATTTAAACCAACATTAATATTTATGAAACAGCACTGGTAAGTTCTAACGTACCGTGAGATACAAAGAGATTCCCCCAAAACAAACAGGACTGGATGAAAGCACACTGTCAACTCTTGAGCGTTGATGTGATGACGCGTCTGTCTCTCAGCACTCTGGAGACAAGTGGGATGATCATGAACTGCCTGTTGTTTGGCTGTTTGTAGTCACAGAGCGTGTTTTTGGTTTCACGGCTCTTCAAAATTTAATTTGGTTTACTAGAACAATGACAATTATGGTGACCGGTTTCAGCCCTTGTCTTTCCCTCTGATTCTATAATTAGTCGTACATCATGACTGGCTGGCTCTTAAAGGGGAAGTCTTGTCGTGGCTGCCTGGATTTTTAAAGGGGAGGCACTGGTGTGGTTCTCTTGTCACTTTCACAGTCCAGTGCTTTTTTCTTTCTGACTCACTCAGGCTTTATCTTTCCCACCATGTACTATTACACCACCCATTCATCCATCAAAATGTCTTTTCCTTCCTAATTTGTGACATGGTGTTAAATCTTGGTTAGGCTCATGTCCTCAAAATGCAGCAAGAAGAAGTGAACATAAATCCAGGCTGTCATTTCCACTATGTCATTATGTGACAAAATGTTTAATGTGCCCCACATTTCATGTCATCCCCCTTTTCTCCCCTATACATCTCTTTCTCTCTTTCATATTGGATCACTTTCACTGTCATTAGTCTGTTTTCTTCCTCCTTTCAAAAAACATTCTTCCTGTTTTTTCACCTCCTCACAGGAGCTGCCAGGGTTTCATGCACATGAAGTTCACTAAGTGTAAAGACGGCAAGTACGTGCTGGGACAGAACAGCCCTCCCTTTGACACCATCCCAGAGGTGATAAACTTCTACACCACACACAAACTCCCGATCCGAGGTGCTGAGCACCTGTCCCTGCTGTTCCCTGTGCTGGTGCAGACACTCTGACTGACCCGGACACTTTCATTGTGCTCGGACACTTAAAACTTGAATGTTTGACGGGATCTTCCCAGCGGAGGGCCAGTGTTCTCCTGGACTACTTTTGATGACTCAACACACCACAGGGCTAATGTCCTCACCCGCCACTGCTGTTGTACCTGTGCCAAGTGTCTCTAACATCCGGGGGGATCGATTCACATGAAATGCAATACCTGAACTTTAGGCCACCTTTGCTGTAACTCCTCTCTCTCATCTTCTTGCTGAACCAAGGGGGATAACGTCAGGGCATCTGAAATTCTCCCTTTCCCTATTACATTTCTCTCACAGCTGACTGAAGTGCAGAGTAAGTTAGTAGAACTGGAGACAGGAGGAAGTCTGTATGTTCTGAACCAAACTCCAGTTTACAGAAGATCTGCAGAGGATTGAGATTAGATTACTGCTGTTCCACAAAATAACACCTCATCAACACTGGTCAATATTGCTGTTGTCAGGTGAAAACCTTGCAAGTTATATTTTGCAGATTTTCCATGTTTATACCAGAATCAATAAATTGAATTGTACTGTATAGGGTGAGAAACCTTTGTCATCCTTAGGGCTCAGAAAACCCTTTTGTAAATGTTCAAAAAAAAATAAAAAACCCTGCTATTTTTGAAGATAAAAGGTTTTTACCAACAACAGTGATATTTCAAATGCTTTTCTACAGAAAAACACACCTGTTAATTTTCACCCGGTCTGTTCTGTGCTGTCATGCTGCTGTATGTTGAGGATTTGCTTGACACATCTCCACGCTACTTGTTGATTGTTCATCGTAAGCAACAGAGAAGCTGTGTTGTATCGGTACTTGCTGTTGTATTTGGACCTTGCTGAACTGTGTCTCTTGTTGGTTGCCGAAATTGCATTTGGTAGACAATGCTGGATTTATTTAAAAAAAAAAAAAAAAAAAAAAAAGCAACCTGTCACTGCCGTCATTGTCTGTCTTTTCCCTGAAAGGATAAGTTTGGAGGCTGAGCTGCAGGCTACATCTGATGCTAATCAAGAGACGCTGGACAATCTCAAACAAACTCTTTAACTCTGTGAACGTTGGCCACGTTCTCACACTTCCTACATTCTTCATCACAGATCTTTTCTCCTGGCCAAGTCCTTACATTCTGGTTGGTGAGTTTGTATTTGAGTTGCACGCTTGCCATCTGGAATGGGTTTTCATTGTCTGCTGCCTGGTTACAGGGTTACGTGGCAATAACTGATTTTAGATTAGAGCCAATTTCTACCAGACACATTTTTGAGCATTGGAAATGACAAATGGAAGAATGATTTTAAATCATTGTTTCTTAATCCAAAAGCCTGTATTGCCTCTGCAGCATTGATTATTATTGTTATGGCCGTTTTCTGTTGATAGTAAAAGATGACACGGTGCATAATTTACCTGCTGTGTTGAAGGATCTCATCTGTACTCAAAACAAGTGATTATCTAGTGCGTTCAATATGTTGATCTTCATGTAGATCAGTGGTTCCTAACCGGAGGGCCAGGACCCTCACAAGCAGTTTGGAGATGAATTTTTGATTTGATTGATTTTTTTTACCTCTTTCAGCCTCTAAAAATTAATCAAAAGAAAATGTAGAGGGGAAAATAACTGTTGAACTGCTCTCAACTCATAACCACGGAATCTGAGTGCACACAAAATAGGTCGGTATTGTGGGGTCACATTCAATAACCACTAATGTAGATGAAAAATCCTTTTGTCCACTTGTTTGATTCAAAGGAAAACACCCCCAAAATATTCTGATTACAAGCATTGCTTATCAAATTTCATACAATAGACTCATTTGCAGCTCAGAAGGAAGAAAAAGAGGCAAAAAGGACTTGGCATGATTGCGTGCTTCACATACTCAAACACACACACACACACACACACACATTTGCTTTCCCCCATCCATTAACAGGGTTGGGAGGGAGAGGGTGAGGACTGGGGGTGAGGTGTGGCTCAGGAGGGGTGAGGCAGCCCTCATTATTTGGGCTGCGCTGCAGTGAAAAGCACTGGGATTGCTTTCATTACTGAGCCAAATGAAAAAGCAGAGGCTGATTACCCGCGTGACGGAGAGAGGAGACGAGCTGGATCACTCTCTGTTGGGGAGAAAGAGCGAAGGAAGAGAAAAAAAAAAAGTGAAGGAAGAGGAAAAAAGGGATGGAGGGAGATGAGGGATATGAGAGAAGGGGGAAGGAGCAGGAGGGAGGAGGGGGAAACGTTGCCTGGCTGTACTTCCCCAACAAGGCTCCAAACAAGTGTGTGTGTGTGTGTGTATGTGTGTGCATGTGGGTGTTTGTGAGTGTAAGAGAGAGAGATGATGACATGGAAGAGGGGGGCTGATATAGTCCCATTTTTCAAACAAAGTTCCCTGGGGAGGGATATGAATAATAACGACAGTGGCAATGCAGCATGTAAAAATCAAACAAATATCCCGCTCACATTTCTCTGGCTCTTGTCTGGCTCTTACGTTGTGTCTCAGCTTATGGGAGTTTGTAGTATGTCTATTAGCTAATTCCTATAACACTAAAGGATGCCTGATATAAAGCTATATTTTTATGGTCACATTTGCGTAGGTTGAAATAAATGGCCCCGTCCTCTCAGCATTATACAATGATTTTGGTGTGTTTAAATTGTGTGTTCCCATGTGCTCAATTGTGTATATATGAGTGGGCTTGGTTTACTATACTTGTGGGGTCCGACAGCTTTGTGGGGACCAAAATGCTGGACCCCACAAGTTTAAAATGGCAGTTTGAGGGTTACAACTTGGTTTTAGGATAAGGGTTAGAATTAAGTATAGGTTAGGGGTAGGATTAGGGTTGGGCTCAGGCTTTCAGTTATGATGGTTAAGGTTAAAGTAAGGGGCTAGAGAATACATTTTATCAATGATGGGTCCCCACAAAGACAGGTGTACAATGGTGTGTGTGTGTGTGTGTGTGTGTGTGTGTGTGTGTGTGTGTGTGTGTGTGTGTGTGTGTGCATGCGGCTGTCATATCAGAATCACAATGAGTGTAATGTCAGATCAGGGGGGTGTCGACGATAATGTGGTGACGGCAGCTGTTAATCCATCAGACAGGCTCAGAGGAATGAACACCTGTGATCACCACGGAGCCAAAGAACATGTTAGGAAACCACATAACATGCACACACACACACGTGCATAGCCAGACAGAGCCATGATACAAATACATGCAAATGAAGGGGTGTGCAACTGATAGACGCAATATTTGCAGAAGAAAAATTGCGTTAATAAATGTAAAAACCTAGATGTAAATAATGAAATGATGATGGCTGAGTTCCATTTAGCTTCTCAGGTTTCCTGAGTCAGGGCAGTGTTATGGCTCACTGGGACAGTTATATAGAGCAGAGCCATTCTTAATGTTATTAGTTGCACCTGTGCCATCTTCCCCTACTACGGCAAGTCAAAATGTCTCCTGTGAAAAACATCCATTAAGCATTGTCTTGTAGCAGAACCATTTGGAGTGGACCCTTTAATATTTTCCTCCAAACATTCTGCATTATACAGTGTTTAAATGCACATGTTGGCCTTTAAAGGCTCTGAAAACCTATTTTCTCAATCAGCTTCTTACCTTAGACAATGGGGTCCTGCAGTAACATATATTTTTTTCCAATGATGGAACAGTTGTGTTGTTTTCATGAGAAATTTCGGTCTGATTTCTGTACTTTTCTCACTGGGTTTGGTGGGCAGGACTCTTTTTGAAAAAGGTGTATTCACATATTTCTGTGCACCAGTCAGAGTTAAGCAACATTCGAATCAGAATGATGATTTTAACACAACTGTCAATCACATGAATTCACACCACACCTACACAGTCCTGATGACTCAGATTAGCTGTTGAGCTTTCAGATGCACACTGAGGTCACTGTGGTTTCTTCTGAATTTTCACTTTTGTTGTTGCTTATTTAGTCATGAGTTAATGTTACTGAGATATACTTAAGGTTTGAAACTAAGTTTTCAGCGACCGGAACTCTTATGTGAGATACACACTTGAAATCTATGATGGCTTTCTCCGCCTCCAGTTGCTTTTTCACAAAACACATACACGCACAGAAACCTCCAGGATGCATGCATGCACAGAGGAAGGGAATCAGCCAGCTGTGCACACACGCTCAACGCCACAAGTGAGGGACGAGACACACATGTCAGACTAAGAGGCTGGCGTCCTCCCTCGCTCTTATCCCCTATCCCAGACATGTTAATCCCTACAGTTGTAGCAGGCAGGCGTGGAAGAGATAGATTGGAGGTCAGTGTGAGCAGGTGTGTGCATGCCGTCAGGCTCTGCCGGGCAACTGCAATCGGAGAAGGTTTGGAAACGAAGCAGCTGCTGTTTTGGGGGATTTCGGGGAGAGTGGGGTAATTGTAGGGTAGAATTCAGAACAGATTACTTATCCACTTCTGCCACCTATCTGTTATGATTAGATGGCACTCAAAGATCTGGTTGCAGAGACTCATAATATATAAATATAAATTTGATCTCACTAAGATCAAGAGCTCTTTTGCTATAGAAACTTCAGTACAGCAGAAAAAATAGAATAGAACTAAGAGACGCAACAAAACACAGCCAAGTGCATACAGGCAGCATCAGAAACATTCACAGACATCTCTAAAATGTTCCAATCAGATGGTGCTCTCAGGTTTTGATGTCCTTTTGAAGTTCATTTCATTTATATGGTGCAAAGTACTGAAAGGCAGTCTCCCCAAGTTCAGTATCCTGAGGCACGAAGAGTCAGCCAGTCCTGGCATCTGCTCAGATGGAGCTTTAGTAGGAGACAATTATACGAAACAAATTAAGTGTGTATTTCCCTTTTTGTTATTAGTGAGGATCAGGTTCCATTTTCATATAGTTCACAGTGATGAGTGCAATAATTACATCCTGTAATTTACCACAGGGCACTGAAAAAGAGATGCATCAAGTTGTTTTAAAGTGGAATGAGCAGCGTGAGAGGACAACATCTCCGTAGTCAAGCACTGCCGTGATGGTCGATTGCACAAATGCTTTTCCTGTTCTCAAGAGAAAAGCAAACTTAAATCTGATTTTGATCTAAATGTAGATATCCGGGATCATTTTGAAGCAGTTACACAGACTAGTTACTGAAACGAATAGTCAATGAATCAGTTGTTCAATTGAGAGAAGATTAAGTGACAATTTTGGACAATAGATCAATCATTGAAGTCATTCATCGAGCAAAAATGACACAGTTGCAGGTTCTAGCTTCTCAAATGTGACGATTTGCTGCTTTTTCTGTTCATACCATTGTAAACTGAACGTCTTTGTGATGGGATGTGAGCTAGACAAAAAACAACAACAAAACAATTTAGAGACATCACCTTGGGTTCTGGAAAATTGGAGTGACCATTTTTCAATATTTTCTGACATTTTAGAGAGAAATCAAATAACAAAAAAGAATACGGATATAAATCAATCATGAAAATAAATGCTGGTTGCAGTATAAAGCACTCTCATATGATAGATATCCCAGGAAGGATGTTTTTGTTGTCTCCTCAGGAGAAAGAGAATGGGGATGAAAATGACATATTTGCCAGATCAAAATATTCTATTTTCTCTCCAGTATTACTGCGCTATCTCAAATGGAGTCTGCTTGATATCCACCAGACGGGAAAATTAATGGCAATGGGGTGTAGAAAGGGATGCTGGGAAAAGTATTCACCAATCCAAATCCCAGCCAGCTCCTTCAGATATCCTCCTACCAAGTGACCTTTGCCTCAGCTCTCCCAGCTTCTTCCCAGCTGCTCCCTGGTTAAAGCCCTCTGATCCCGGGGAGCTTATCACCAAAGTCTGCCTGAGTCTTCACTCTCTTTGTTCCACATGTAATTGCACTGTATTGAATCGGAGAGCTGTGGAGGTGTAGGCAGTGGAGGGGAGTCATCACACATCAGATGAATGCGCGTGTCGTCTCTGGTGAGAGCGGTACAACTGAGCCATAGAGGAGAGGCTGGCTTCAGCTGGGGGGCTCCCTGCGTGAGCAGCCACCTCAAATGGGACCCCTCGCCGCTCTCCTCCCGGCCCCACTCCACCTCCGAGCTGCTTCAAAAAGGGACTTGAGAATGACAGAAGTGTTTCATACTGGCACAGTGAGCGGCTCGGACCAGATGGAGTCTTTGTTCTTTCTCTCAAACACACACACACACACACAGCACACACACAGCACATACACGTCTGTACTGCACAAAAACCGTGACACATGCAAATGCACACACACACGCACACACACACACACACACACACACACACACACATACATGGATATTTCCTCACCA
>NW_019524820.1:590504-636074 GCF_002814215.2 Seriola lalandi dorsalis | reverse complement strand
GCTGTCACACCTGCTTTTTATCAGCTGTTCCTGACACCTCTTGCATCTCAAAATGAAAGCTTGAATCTGCAACAATACCTCTGTGTTTTCGTTGCAACTCTACTTTATTACAATCAAATTTTGACAGAACAAAAAACCTTTTAATCAAACTAAATCTGATGAGGCTTTGAATCGGGATATTGATAGTGGTGAGGAGGGAGAGGAAAAGTGAGCAGGAAGCAGAGGATTCAGTGACTACAAATAACCACACAACTCAACGTTCTGGCATTTTCTAATGTTCCACATGGCACGAGGTCACGATCATCCCCGGCTAATTCAGGAAAGCGAGCGTTCAAACATTTCTGACAGAAAGCAGTCAGTGACCTTTAAGCTGGAATTGTTTGGCTGGTATTACGTTCTTGCTGTCTTTTTTCATCAGGAAATGGAGGTGCAGGGCAGAGACACATCCTTTAGCTGAGGTGAGTATGAAATGCCAGTCTGTCAGCTCCTGTCTGGTCTTTGCTGTGCAATGTGGTATGAAGAGCAAACTTTATCAGCCCAATCTATCGGTTCAGTTTAAAGTAACGTTCACTGCAGCAGGTTTTTGGTACCAAAACACGTGAATTGAATGTCTTCAGTTATCAGCATCTAGATAAAAAAAACTTATATCTACTTCCGTTTGCTCTCCGAATTAATCTTCTCTCAGCTCAGCTTTCAGAATTAATTAACCAAACCCTTTTCACAATTAATGTGTGTGATGTAAAAATCCTCATACACACACTGTTTAAATCAAAGACAATTTAAACGGAACGTAACAAAACCTCAGCCAAACCGTTTGGTCATGTAATTAGTTAGTAGAGTTCCAGGGAATTCAAACAATGTTGGTCACAATGAGAGGAAGCTCTTCAAAGCGAGATTTGTGACTAATACCTACCTGACCTCACCCAACTGAAAACCCCAGCGTTTAAATAAATATCAAGAATTTCATTGCATTATTCATCACCGTCTGACCCGGGTCTGTCTGTGAATGGGAATAAGAGAGCATCAATCAGCTTCCCATTAGGACATTAAATGAGTGCAACGGGTTAAGTCAGATGACATTTCTCTTCTCCTGTCTGAATAGCAAATGCTTAACTGACAAATCAGAGCATTTTCTACATTTAATATATGTATGGCTTCAGCTTTCATGTGAACCTTGACTACAACAGGTTGATATAAGCAAAAATCTCCCAGTCACATGATCACTGGGTTTCTTATATGTTCCTTGACATCAACAGAGACATCCAGGCATTTGGATGAGAGGAGGGGTGCTAAAAGGAGGCGAGCCACTGATTTAATATAACAACATGACACGTGTAAATCTCATAAAAGGGAATAGGATTTTATTTGCTATATAATAGTATCAGGCACTACATCACTCCAGGCAGAATCGTCATTTACAGTCTACCTTAAATTATTCACATCCAACACTCCTATTCATTAGTGGTTAGTTGACGCGAGTGGTTTCTAGATGTGCTGATGAGAAGCAAAAATGTCCATGAGTGTAGTTATCAGCCACGCTAATTCAGCTCGCAGTGCAGCTGATGCTGACACAAAAGAGCTTAGAGTGATGAAAGACAAACCAAGTGTGGTAATGTAGAGCTGGGCCTGAAATGAGCAAAAATGCCCATTGTAATAAAACTTGAACCCTAGTGATTTATGTAAAAACATTGCTTTTCCTGTAGCAACGCCATCAGGACTAAGTGGATGTTCTTGCCCACTGGTGGTAGGAATCTAATAATAGCATTGTCATCCGTCCGTCCATTGGTTCTGTTTGCTGATGTGTAATGAGCATCACAGCCTCATGAGGCCGCTAGTCGGACAAATAAGCTTTCTTATAATGCAGCTCAAATCATAACAAAATTAATGATAAAGTCCTAGTACCATGATCTTTTTTTATGCACATAAAGCAAAAACATAGTTTGTAGTGTAAAGATGCCAAATGTTTTCATAGAAAATAAATATTTACCAAGTCAAACTGTGTTTTAAGAGTACTTGCATGAAAACCATGCAAAAAAGTGCCCCAATTTGATTTTTTTAGGCATATAAAGACAAAATGACATAAACATATTAACAGACCCAACACTAATAAAGTTAATTATACTCTGTTATTATTTGAAATATTACTAGGACTAATTTCACAGACAGATTAAGCCAAGACCTATTTTGGAGCTTGGTTTAGTCCATATCCAAGACGATGCCCTATTATTTTTCATAGATTACAAATGTTAAATTTAATCATTGTGTAAAACAAAATTCAATAAGTCAGTCCTTCTGGTCTTGTGAATATTGTTCAGTTGTTGTAAATAGTGGTTTTAAGTGATAAAGTTGATTGTACTCTCATCTACAATCTGGATTTATTTGGTTCAAACTGAATATTCTTGCTATTCATATCCATGTAAGACTGGCCATAGTGCATAAACAAAAAGTGGCTGATAGCAGGACTATGTCAGTTCTTCTTCTTTGTGACTGTAAGGCCTCATTAAGGTGCTTCCACTCAGAACTTGCTGAGGGGTGGCAGAGCCCCTGCCTTCACCAGCACAGCTGACAGCAGGTCTGCAGGCCCAGAAGGGTGGGGCACAGCAGTGGCAGAGGGATCTCCATGTTTGTTTTCAGAGTTCATTGGTGTGGGAACCTTCCCTTTATTCAGCGTGGACTTGCCAGCCCCACCGCCCCCTCCTCCACCCAAACTGGTCTTGCTGTTCTCCGCTGTGGGGATGATTGTGCCCAGGTGGGGGTTGCCTGCCATAGGAGTCCCAGTGGGCTCCATGCTGGTCTGACAGCAGCACAGCAGCCGGAAGAAGGCAGCCCTCATCTCCCTGCTGGAGAGAGTGTAAATCAGAGGATTGAGGGCAGAGTTGAGCACAGCCAGGGCGATGAACCAGTCCACCTGGTAGAGCACAGGGCACTTATCCGGGCTACAACCTACATCCAGCAGCAGCAAGAGGAAGAGGGGGGCCCAGCACATGACAAACACTCCAAGAACAATAACCACTGTCCGCAGCAGGGCCAGTGAGCGCTCTGAAGGCCGGCTGCTCACCCTGCGGCCACTAGAGGTCACCAGGCGGTAGATCCTGATGTAGAGGATGATGATGGCCACCAACAGGGCACTGAACACACTGATGCAGAAGGCCACATAACTCTTAGCATAGAGCGGCAGCACTGTAGAGCAGGAGGTCAGATTGTTCAGGCAGTTCCACCCCAGGCTGGGCAGGGCGCTGAGCAGAACTGACACAAACCAGCAGGCTGCCAGCAGTCCTAGGAGTCTCCCTCGACCTGCGGTCTCACATGGACGCAGACGCACCATAGTCATATGCCTCTCAATACCAATGGCCAGAAGGCTGAACGTGGAGGCACTGAGGGCCACAAACATGCTCCCTTCTCTGGCGAGCCACTGCACCGGTGTCAGGAAGAAGGTGTTACGTCCAGATGTAAAGATGTTTACTACATAGGCCACACCAGCCAGCAGGTCTGACAGCGCCAGGTTTCCAATGAGGAAATACATGCGGCTGTGGAAGCGCTTGTTCCTCCACAGAGCGAGCAGGACTGTAACGTTCTCCAGGACAATCAGCACGCAGATGAAGAGCAGCACAGCCATCTTACAGGCCCCACCGCTGCGAGGCCGATCCCACTTCCCCGAGTGGTTGTAGTGGTTGACGATGACACGGTTCATCCCATCCTCGAATATGTTCCCCATGCTGCCTGCCATTCGTGCCCTTCCTCAATTACACAGCAGAGGGAGCCGTAGCACTGGTCACAGCAGAGGGAGGTCAGGCCGCTCAGCCTGGCAGAGTTAGGGTGGTCATTTTACAGCCTCTTCAAGGACCTGCCAATCAAAAACACTCAGATGTCACACAAGCATTGTGGATAAGTTTTGTAAGAAAAAATCCCTCACTCCATACATCTAGGTCATGATTATCCACGAAAAGGCAACTGGACTTGTTCAGTTCAGGACTGAAGAAACCTCATGGACCAGGTCTTCAAGTATCTGCAACCAAGTCCAGTTGCCTTTAACAACTTTTTTTCTAAACTTTATTTTTGGGTTCTAGTAAATTAAAAGCAATTGAAAATAAATACTGTGTAAAAGTTATATATTTGACCCTGTGCATCACTGAGATGAAAAATCTCATGTACCCAAGTAGCCAAGATAGCAGCAGCATTTAGAATATATACATTACATATAAAACAATATAAAACAGACTAATAAAAGGAAAAAAACAATAACTAGTAAATTTGGACATTACAACTTCTTGTTTTCTTATTGTTCAAAACTCCTGTCTTAGCCTTCTTATTTAAATGAATTTCTAGTGAAAGCACTGTGACTCACACACAAAGGTCTATATTCGAAAAGGTTCCAAATTAATCATTGTAATGTAATTCTGAGGTTAGGCAAACAGGTTTTTCTCAGTAATAAGGCCAAATATGTGCATGACTAACCCATTCACACTGTAGAGAATATAAATTCCCCTCTGTCAAAATAAAACAATGTTTACCAACATTTATACACAATATAAGTTGAAACGAGATGCGAGGTCTAAGCAGCTCTCTGTTTTGGAGCAGATGAACACAGTTAAATGGAATATTCGTTTGGAAAGACGTAAGACCTGCAGTAAAAATCAAGTGTCTGTCTCTGCACAGTGTGTCTGTTGCTCGTCACCACAACTACAGTGACTTGCCTTACCTTTTTGGAGTGATTGCCTTCATCTAAACATCCCGGCGGTGTGATGGAGTTTTTAAGTTTTGTTTTGTTTGTTTTTTTTCTCTCCTGCGTGAAGATTTCCTGGTGAGAAAATATGTGATCGCCGATAATGGAATATATTCGATGTGTAGTCAAATCTCCATATGTTGTCCTCGCCCGTGTAGAAGTTTCTTCCTCAAATATCCACTCAACTTTTCCTCCCGTGTCGTCTCCTCTGTCCTCTCCAACTGTACCCGCTCTCACCCCTCCCGATGTTGGGGCGGGATCTTTCCCCGGGCTACCCCTACATTTAGGTTTGTACCGAGGAGAGAGGTCAGAGTCACGTGTTTCATTATTCCAGAAGATCAGGCATAGGTCTCAACACCATAAATATGTCTGGGTTTTTACATCAAGATCAATACATTAGCCTTATACATTTCCTGAGAAATTCAGAAAATGTCCTATCTGGCAATGATTGAAAAATTCCCGGATGCACCCCTTTAATTGAATGGCTTCTTGTCTGACCCATGCCCCTTTCCTCCACCAGGTTTAGTGTAGCTAAATTAGTTCAGTACTTTTTTGCTGAGAAACAAACAAACAAGAAAACAAACAAACAAACACAGAGCTCTGTCAAGGCCAATGTCAAATAACATACACCAGACTTCAGAGAAATAAATTCAAATTCATAATGAATAATCCAGATCTGCACCATTCCCCATCCTTCCAACAAGTTTGTTGCAAATCGGTTCAGTACTTTTCGCATAATCCTACTGAAAAACTAACAAATAAGCAAACAAACAAACAGACAGACAGACAGACAGACAGACAGACGCAGGTGAAAACATAACCTCCTTGGTGGAGTTAGCAGTCAGGGTGAGTTTGATTGATTTTGGTTGATTTTCACCAAGTGTAAATCAAAGAGTTTTGTTTTTGTCCTCTACGGACGGAGAGCAGTTGACTGTGTCAGAGAAACACTTAATTTATCTGCTCCAATGTCTCATAAAATTGCTGCAGTTAACTTGTCCCAACACATGTTACAGTTTATTGCCCGAAGGGCCTTTTGTGCTCTGTGGAGTTGTGTCATTCTCAAATAGCCTTTCAGACCTAATGTTTTGATCTTGTTGGCACTGGTTGGCACTGGTTCCCACTGTCAACTCATTATCTTCATTTAGATTTTTTTAGATATATTACAGGTGCTTGTTTTCGGGGTTGAAAATAATGAAGGATTCTCAACCGAACCTATCGTTTCAGTCCATTTTCTCAGAGCACGGAAAGCAAAATTCAGATTCAGTCATATCCAAAGTTGATCACAGGTTCATGAAAGGACACATTTTGTTTATTTGTCTTGCCTGCGGAATTCATCTCCTCCACCAAGAGGCCAAGAAGTTGCAACCCCTTTTATATCTGTGACTTGATGAGTCACTGTTTTTCATGTTCAAATAAAAGTCCCTTTGCTCCTTCACAGTGTGAGATAGGTCAGACCTCTCTCGTTGGAGCCAAGTGGAATGGATGGGAAGGGAAGAGTCACACTTTGCTTCTCCTTTTATGCACTTCTTCTGGTGTTATTCTGGGGAAAAAATATATTTTATAGTTATGAAGGGGTTTCGTCTGTGGCCCAGGGAGTAATATGTCCACTTACAAAGTACAGGCCAGGTCATTAGGTCATCATCATGTGGATCAGTCTGCAAAAGTGATGTTTTAGTCATTGCAGAAAGATCTAAAAGCAACAGGAAAGTTCTCACGCCTTGAACCACTTTACCATCGATGCGTCCGAGCTACAATAAGTACTCATCGACTACTCAGTGGCCCAAAAAAAGAAAGACTGCAATTATGCACCATGCAAGTTCATGATGGAAGAAAAGCAGGATGTTGGTGGAACCGTGAGGAATGCTGTGTCAGATATTACTGCAAATACAAAACTTGTCATCGCATTCCATGCTGTGTCCCGGTGTGTAGCAATCTGGCTTCAGGAGCCAACTGCCTGATGACAGCAACACAAGAGGGGAAACCACAGCTGGATGTGGAAGTTGTGGGTCATGCTGAGGACTATGTCTGACCCGCTAACACCCACTCTTCAACCCTGCTAATCCACCCCACACACCAACATCACCCTGTCCCTCTCTGCTGCTGGCCGTGCTTTGTGTTTAAAAAAAAACAAACACGCACAAAAAAAAAAAAACAGAACAATATTCCCATCAATACCCCAAAAGCCATTATTCCAACCACTGAATGGTAATGCGTAGGAACAGGCGCTGTTGTGTCTCATTGACTGTTTACATTGACTGTTTATATGCATTTATGGCAGTTTTCCCACATGCCGGTCACTGACTTCAAGTACCATATTTTCACATTCAGCCTGGGAGAGTGAAAAAGCAAGAGAGAGGGAGAGCGAGAGAGAGAGAGAGAGAGAGGCTGGGAGAGAGTTTATCAGACAGGAGGCAGAGCAAAGCCGCTACAGGATGGTTGACGCAAAGTTTCATGTGGGAAAAATGCTGAGGAGAGAAATGAGGCTTGAATTAAGGAGGTCAGTTGTAGGTGAATGGTGGGTTCTCTGTTAATTTGCTGTTGGTATTTTGTAGTAGATACAACCAGTGGTGGAATTTGATTAAGTATTAATTACTATTACAAAAGTACAATTTTGAGGTAATACTGTCAGGGGTCATTTTTCTGGATTAAGAGTACTTTTACTTTCCACACCTGAAGTACATTCTGATAATAATACTTCCTTCCCTTCACTGCAGGACTTTTATTCGTAATGGAGCATTTTTACATTATGGGATTGCTACTCTTACTTAGATAAAGGATAATCGATCTGAATACTTCTTCCACGACTGCATACGACATAATACATCAACATGGCATCATAAAGAACAAAGGAAGACAAAGCTTTTCATTGGATCAAACAATCTTCGGTTGATGGAGTAGCGCAGTTGTAATGGAAATTGCATTGTGATGAGAGTGTTATGACTGAAGTGTTTCTAAAGTCAAGAACTAACTTTCAGTCTCAGCTTTTATGCAAATATGTACAAGAAGTTCCCCTCCAGACTTGTTTTAAACTATGTGAAAATACTCGGCTATGATTAATATTTTATTTAACACGAGGAGTTTGTCATGCACCAAAATTTGGCGACGAGCATTTGGCGAATAGCTTGTGGCTGGAAGTGGCTGACACAGTATTAGTGGTTGTGCTAATGCAAACTCTCACTCTCACAGTCATTTCTGCAGTGCAGTTCCAAGATGGAAATATTCAGTCATATAGTTGACTGCTTTTTTCGCTCATGATATGTCTTGTATTATATAAAAAAAAAAACACCATACAGACACGTTAACAGGGTAAAAACTTCATTTCCATCAAAGGGGGTCTTAAAAATGGTCAGAAATAAATGGAATGAAATTTTAACATCTATAGTATCTATGCAACTGGAACACTTCATTCCCTCAGGAAGATCATGAACCTTCAGACTGGTATCGTAGGTAACCATGAATTCTGACAGATTGCTAGCTATGGTGGTTATTGAGGACATAAAAGTTCTTATGATATAAGAAAACACAAGCGGAACAAAAGACCTTTTAAAGTTATTACTCTGCCTCGAGAGGGATACTTTGTTTTCTTTCTTGTCTGCTGATGCCCGCTCGTTTTTCCAACTTTCCATCTCTTCTGTTTTTGTTTTTGCTTTCTTTGCTGTTGCTGGATCAAATAGGCAAAAATAGCATAGGACAGGCCAGAAATTGAGTCTGTGATGGATGACAGTACCGGCTAACAGAGACCGACAGCAAAACAAATGTTGATAAAAAGAGGGGGAGATGGAAAGAGACAAAAAAAAAAAAAAAAAAGATCATGAGGCTAAGAAGCAGCAGAACAGACAGTTTTCTTTTATTCTATCTCTCTCATTCTCTCTCGCAGTCCCTGTGGTATCACTGATTGTGAAAGGTTACAGGCAGTCTGGCCCCCTTGAACATGTCAGCCCAGGCCTTGCAGATTAATGAATGACCCCCAGAGCTGTTGACTTTACCCTGAGCAGCAAGAGATGTACAGACTCTCTGACAACCCATTTATAACCGTATGAAAACACCCCAGAGGTCTTGGCTCCATGTTGTTGCAACACATTTCCTGGATGTTTGGTGCTGTGGTGGAAAGAGGAAATGTAGTTACAGGTCACCAGATCAGGAAAAATGGCATTGTTGCCAAGTCCCGTAAAAATGTGTGTAATTCTGATGCTATATAGAGTGCATGTCTCTGTGTCTTTGTGTGTGTGTCCACTGTGTGAGCGTGTGCATGCGCAGCAGCATTGTGAGTCAGGGCACACTGACGCAGGCTTGGGTGGTGAGTGAGATGTTTGGGAATGTAAAGTGTAGTGGGAAAGAAGGAGGTGGTGGAAAAGTAAGGCCTCTTGGGCCATCACCTTGCTTCCTTCCACTCCTGCAGTTTACCCAGACCCACTGAAACATTCTGTTTAAATATGTAAAAATGCAAACTGGCTATTGCAGAGAAACATGCTTACAATACAGACCTGTCTCCAATAAATGATGTTTATATGCAACTAATTTGGAGCAGCAAATAAGTTTTGCAGGAAACATGATGGTGAACAGATTACATTCTTCCATTAACGTTTAGGAGATGCAGACGGGCAACAAGTTAAAGGGAAAATCTGAATAAATGAGTGGAGAAACATAACGAATGTAGATACTCCCACACAGGTGCACTGCACTGTACAATTAAGCAGTTAACATCCCATCATGCTCTGTGGCAAGTATAAACATGCTGAGCAGGCCTGGTTGGTTCTGATTTTATATCAAGATGGCAAGAGGAAATGACTTTTAAAGAGGGTTTATTGTTGGGGCACAGGAGCTTCAGTCACAAAGACTGGTGAGTGTTTTAATAGGAACAGTGAGTAAAGGGACATTTAGTTTAGATCTATGGGAGAGACTTTGGTAAATAGGGTCAGAATATAGAATAGAATAGAATTGAATGCCTGTTTGAGAGGTCAATGGTGCAAAAACCACAGTCACTGGTCTATAGAGAGGTGGAAAAAAGTGATATGGATCTTGCAATACACAGCATTTTTTAAGTTTGTATGGTTACGTTTAAACACTCTTGGTCAAGGTGTGATTTAAGACAGAATACATTCACAGCGATTTCACAGTGTTTACTTACATTTAACCAAAACTACAATCTTTCCCTTACCTTAACCAAAGTCCTTTTGTTGCCTAAAAATATTGCCTCTCAACATAATCCAGCAAATCTGTTGCCAGTGCCACCGCAGTGTCACTTTTTAGAAAAAAACTATTTTGTTCTGTTTCTAATATTCTTATTTCTTGTATCTGTCTTTTTATGTGTTCATCCGTCTTTTGTGAAGCACATTGTATTGCAAGTTGCAAGTTATCCTACAATACATATATATTTTTAGCACTTAGAAAATCTCAGCAGGATATTACAACAAAAGAAACAACTGACCAAATCCCGTTAAACTATTGTAACATTGTCTGTATTGCCAGGACCGTCTCATATTTATTTGCACAGAGCATGGGTAACGTCTCAGTAGGAAGTTTTGAGCTCTGAGGACTGATAGTGTATCTAGAGCAATGGTGCTGCTGGTAGGTTATCAGTGGAGGTCTGAGGTCTATAAGGGCACAAGGTGACTGCTTGTCTGAGGAACTGCAATGCTGCTTCTTTCAGATAACCTTTTTATCTGCATCCAGCTCAAAATACCAACATCAAAAGATGCCCAGATGGAGGGATGAATGGAAAGTCGGTAAGGCGCTCATATTGTTAACTGTTCTGTGCAGATGAATTATGTTATTATTCTCTCTTTCATTCGCTCACTTTTATAGAGATACCTGTGAGAAGGTGAACGACTGCAGATGTACGACAAATATGACTTCATCCTGGTTGTGAGCAGTTGTGAGGAGGGAGGATGAAAGAGAAATTATCAGCAAGAAGGGTGAAGACACCAAGACCTTTTAGGTCTGTATCTCTCAGTGAAGCTTCAGCAGTCCTGAGTAATACAGTCTCATCTCTTGGCCCTTTTAGAAGCTTTAAAAAATCAGAAGGATCAGAAAGTGGAGGGTCATATTACTCATGTTAGAGAACTTGTAGTTGAGAAGCTGTATGACTGATGAATTTCAAATGCCATAATTTAGGACTTTCCTGTGTCTGTAGTAAAACACAATGCAAAAAGCTCTGCACCTCAAAATGACAATAAGTTCTTGTAAACATGGCATCGTATCTGAACTCTTCATCATGGCTCCCTCATCTTTAAAATGTCCCAGTCGGTTCTCTCATAATCACTACGATTACGATGTCAAGATCTTTATGCCGTTATTTATTTTCTTTACGATAGGGGGCCTTAGACACTAAATAGACTTCAAGCTTTTGCTTCGCCAAAACACGTTAAAAATAACTTGGACCTCAGTCATGTAAACAGTCATGCCCGATGTTCTCAGAACTGCTTCTTGATGTCTGGGAATACTTGTATAAGAATACTTTGTGTGTGTGTGTGTGTGTGTGTGTGTGTGTGTGTGTGTGTGTGTGTGTGTGTGTGTGTGTGTGTGTGAGAATGCAAGACAAATTGCTTCGTGCGGGAAAATGAGTTGACTGTTTGCGTGATGCATGTCTGCGCCTGTTAACTTGCATGTGTTTGTGTTTGTGTACTTTCTTATCATTTCTCCTTCACACCAGAACCATGACTCTCTCTGTTCGCTGAACACACACATCAAGGGGCTGATTGACGTGCAGAGAAAACACATGCATCCTTTCCATGCAGGAATTATGCATCCTATTTTTGGGAGTTTGTATATGTTGTCTGTGTTTTGTCTGCTGTTCTATAAGGAAGGGTCAAAGGTACATTTCCCCTTGAGACGAGGACTAATGGTCATGCATGTGTGGTGTGCGGTGTTCCACATATGTTCCACTGACTGCCAATCTTACACCATCTACTACCCACCAATCTCTCTGAGTCCCCCCTCCCCTTTGCCGTTGCCCCAACCCCACACCCTTGGCTCTCCAAAGAAATGCAGCGGGAGCCTGAGAAAGAACTAACCCACTGACAGAAACAGACCAGACTCCATCTCCAAATACCATCAGTACAAATTTAGAATCACTTCATCCTTTCAAAGTCATGCTCATGTATTTTTTCTTTCTTGGTATCTTTATGGTACTAAGTCACAGGGTTTTATAGTAAGTAATGAGACTACGGGAATAGAACCTCACAAACACTGGAAAGAAGCGGATAAAGAAACAAAAGCATTACTAAACTTCAGAGGTGCTTAATGGTGAGTTTTGCTCCCACGGCAAGCTGTTCCCTCCTCTTTCCGGTCTTTGTGCTAAGCTAAGCTAACCAGCTGCTAGCAGTCAAACTAATCCTTTAATATGAATATAACCAAAGAATTGATACTACAATTAAACAAAAAGTGTGCAAAAAGAATGACCAAATGTATTGCTAAAAACTTTCTTTCTTTCAAAAAATTATTTTGTTGTAATAAACATCTGATCATGTTGTTAATTGGAATCAGGCCTCACTATCCTTAATTGGAAAATAGCATATATTTTCATGTAGAATATTGTCTCTTTATATCATGCTTACAGTATTAAAATTCAAAGTTACTACAGCTAAATAGATCTTATAGTTGGATTTTCTTTTTCAACACTATTCCTGCCAGTGTCAATACAGTATGGTTTGTGGCTTTGTTATACAACTCATTCATTCTTCAGAAATCAGACTTTTCTCAAGGGACCCTTATTCTCACAGTGAATCACTAAAGAAATCACACAAAGAGATTAAATGCATGAATAACATCGTGAGAAAAGGATGATTATTGTAAATCGTTTCCAGATAAACATAGTGAAACCTTTCGGTAATCTGAGAGGGTTAGAGTACGTGAGCATGCTCATGTGTGCATTCGAGATCCAGAGGTATTTTCCCAGCATGTGACCCTGCCATAATGGCTGTGAATGGTGTATGTTTGTGAATGAATGACTGTGTGAATGGCCATCAGTCACAGCCGGACTAACAGACTCTCACTGACAGTGGGCTCTGTGGCCTGCGTGACGTGGCGGTGCTCCACATAAAGAAAGATTTGATAGAGATCTGCAGAGGTAGTAAAGGCTACCATGGTGACCGCTCAACCAGCAACAACAATAAGACAGGCCGGCCATCGGGAACGGCCATCCTAAAGCTCCCTGGCTCCAGAGACAGGCTGGACAAAATAAAGGCTAAAACACACACTTCACATCTCATTAGACAGGGCCACTGTGACAGCTGACTGAGAGTCCACCAAGTAAACCCAACAAAATGTATATGAATGAGTGAACAACATAAATTAGAAAAAAAAAGATTGACCTGCCAGACCTGCTTTTGGTGATTTATTAGCTCCTTTCAACATACATGCATTAAAACTAATCCTGCAGGTATTTAGTAGACACATTTATTTGACAGCTATAGGTACAAGATACTTTTAAATTTTACTTTCATTGTTAGTACTCAAAATAGTGAGGTGAGTCTAGTCCATGAGGCGTGGAAATTAACCTGTTAGGTTAGTCCATAGTGAAACTGGCTACTTTTCCTCCTCCTCAGTTACTTAATATCTTCACAGAAAATTCTGAGTGTTTACATTTCCCTCCTCTTTTAATCGACATTTAATCAATGCATGCAAACTTTTATCACTTTTTCAATTTATACCAAATCAGTTGTCCCCGCCCCCGCCTGGTATCAGGCCCGACAGATGCAGCTTCAGGCTCGGCAGCCATGTCTCCTCATCTCCATATCCCTACCAATGAACCAGCTCTGCACTCCCTATCTGAAGGAGGTGAGCACCATGTGATGTATGTGTTGAATGACCTGTCAGTTGGCATAATTGTGGGGGGTTCCAATGTGATGTCTTTTCGCTGGGCCCAAAATCCCTGGTAGTGCCCCTCCTCACAGGGTAATGCATTGATCATTTCAAAAATGTCCGTCTGTCGTCAGGGGAACTGTAAGGTCTGTGGCAAATAAAAGTGGATGGACTCAGTGCACTGACAAAGACCCACAGGGAATATCAGGAATGCAGTATTATGTGCCGCACTGAGACACGGCTGCAATAACATATTCCAGACTCCAACTCCATCAATGACTGTTTATCATACACCTGATTGAAACACAATGCAATGGCATTAACAGGTCTGAGGACAGCTCATGTTCCCTCTGATTAATCCTGTTTCCAGACAACGTGGAGTTGATATTTTAGACAGGTTCTGGGCACCTATGAGGCATATGTGGGTGAAGTTAGTCATCGTCACACATACTCCCTGGCCTGCAGTGCTGCGGTCCACCTGTGTTTATAAGTCTAACACATCACAGTCCGGCACACTGCTGCGCATCACAGCAGTCTTTTCCACCTCCCAACCGGCCAAACCAGTCATTCCAACATCTGTCACCCCGACCCAGTCAGCGTGCTGTGGCAGCTCTGGTGGTGAGGATCAGCCTGAAGGGGTCCAACAGCGGCACGCTCCAGCTGTGGGGGAGAAAGGGTGACTGTGATGGTCATGGGTTGTCTATTGATGGAGTGTGCAGTGAACATGGGAGCAGAGAGAGGTGAATAGGGGTTACATGGGGGGGAACGTGGTGTGAAAATAAACGAAGAGGGCCGCAAACAGTGAAGCCAACAATGGCGTGTCAGATCCAGGTTTGTCTAAAGTTTATGTACCCCACTGTATAAACACTGAAGAACTGTCTGCCTTCTGAGATCATCCTTTCCAACGTGTTAGCCTTTGGGTTGGCCCACCGCAAACCCAGTATCTTCACAACATCTCTCCAATAGTTAGAACATATGCACACACACACACACACATACACACATAAGTGCTGCCACCGTGGCCTTGCCTTGGGCCTCTAGACCATTTTCCCTGGAGCCTAAAGCAAAACAATCAAACCACTAACACAGGAAAGTGCACATATGTTTCCAACACATCCATCACCCTTACTTACCTTACCACTACCAGTGCTTAGAAACAACTCTGACTCACACTTAACATGATCCAACTTCGAGATATTATCTTTAGAATATTTTTTGAAACAGCAGAGGTGGCAAATGAGGTGGCCATCTTATCTTGTGCATTTAGGTTTGTGTTTGGCTCTGGCACACATATTTCAACTTCACCCTGCTCCTCTGTGACATTCTCCAGCACCATTTGCTTCTACACCTTATCACCAGGCTGAGGTACTCTTCAAGTTTTATCAAGATGGAGTGAAAGAAAACATATCGAAACTCGTATTTCCAAAGAGTTTATGCTTTGTTTAACCTTATGTTTTCTCTGCAGCTCTCACCCTGAATGACTGTTTTTCATGGATGCAGACCAAAAGATAAAGACGTGACCTCTCAGTGGACTGCAAGCTCCACAAGAACGTCACCGTGAAGGCACTCGCTCTCTTGGCATTCTGGCTGCCTTGGAAACTCGCAGTTCAAATATAGACTTACTGTCTTAGAGGGTTGGAAGAGAAACGGTATGGAAAATTAACAAAGCTCTATTGTTCAAAATCACAACTGAAGGGGGCACTGCCTGCAGAGGTGGATTTTCCTACATTTTGTTTGTGTAAATGAATACCTACTATTAAAACCTGTAATTATCACAGAAAGAATTTATTAATTACAAAACACAAGTTATTCATTCACTGTATTCACTCCAAGTATCCAATTTGGTCTCATGAATTTATGAAATGAAACATGAGTCATTAGGAAAACAAGCTGTTGCAAAGCATGTGAACAGCATGTAGCCTACAGCATGTTTCAGATTTACGTGGTAAGATCATATGATTTATGTTATTCAGTGTCGAAAACCAGTGACCATTGAGTAATGATGTAATATTTCCAACAGCCTGTATCTACTCTCAACTAATATGATTGTGTGGAGGTAAAAGGAGGCCGTTTATGATCGCATATTGACTGTGGATTCAAACAGTGGACCGGTTGTGTGGTGTATCTATGCCACATGTGTGCACACACACCAGTGAGTCCTCCGCGTGAAAGGCCTATGTGTCTGGGCGTCAGTGACTTAATGACAGCACTTACTGGCCTAATTCACACTCAGGTTCTTGTGCATGTTTGAAAAAAAACAACATGCAAGGAAATCCTACCAACAGAGAATCTGTTGTGTCAGTCAGATTGGAGTTGAATGCTTTTAAGGTTCATGTTTGACCTCCTTTGATCCTTCCTCTGGGTCAAAATAGAAATATATTTATACTTTTAACGTACAGACATCACTTGGCACATTTTCACATCTGCTACCTGAAAAGGGAAACCTTTCTAAAACGAAATATATTTCAACCCGAATCAGCTCTCGGGCTACTTATGAAGTGAATTACAGCCAGAAATGGTAAATGTACGGAAAGGAGTGGTTTGGCCCGAGAACCACAGAGGAGAGAGAGAGATATGTAGGGGCATGAGGGTGGAGAGAGACTAAAACAGGAGAGGGCAGAGCTACACACATCTTTCCACTACCGTGTTTTTATTTGAGCTTGTTGTGTCTCACAGGAAACGTCTTTTCGCTGTTTCCATGAAAACCTTTTCTTCTTCTATGGTAAATATCAAGCGGGCTATTAATAAAACAAGAGAACACAACACTCTGTTAGGAAATGACTGTAACTATAGTACCTGCTGTTGCTTCTTACTCTGGACGATTCCCTTTATTTACTACTGTGTAAGTGACACTGCAGTCTCATTTATGAAATAATTGATGTGCTTCAATAACTGAGGAAAAACAAGAAAACAAAATGCTAATTTTGTCCCACCTTTAATTCTATGTGTAACTTCTCCCTTTGTACCTGGAAAGCACCGAATTGTGATTAGATAACACTTGCGTGACGATGTTTTACCATGAAACAACTTGTGCTCATGATTCAGATCCTGTGCTCCACAAACCACTGCCCAGCCAGGCATCTGATTATTAACTGTTGTGAGCTCACACGCATAGCAGCACAATGAACGGAAACCCAAGTCTCTTGAGTCTAATGATATCACCTTTGAATGTAACCATGATTGTAGCCTGAATTATTAGGCATCAAAAGGCTTGGTTGCTCTTGTGTAACCGTCCTTGTCAGTGCATCAGCAACATATCAAAACGCATCAGTTATTATTTTCTTTAGATTAAAAGTGTGACAGAGTGAGACCTGTCTGGTCATTTCCTTGTCAGTGACTCATCACTGCACTGCCTGTATTATACTTGTAAGGCTGAGAAGCAGTTTGAAATAAATCATGGAGCGGGTGGTTTCACTGTCAAGGCAACAGTGGCCCAGGGGAAGTGTGCTGTCGGCTGCATGACCTCCTGTGTTTTGCTGTCTCTTGCGGTGTGTTGGTTTAGTGGGGAATCCAAATGGAAGCCCTAAATCCCAGTTAATCTGTCACAGCGCTGGGAGAACTGGGCACTCCACAGCCACGCTATCTGATCATCAGCTTTGTACTGGCAGCCCCACTGAGATACAAACATCCTGTTTGGAGAGGGAGTGGGAGAAAGAGCGAGGGAGAGAAAGAGAAATACCAGTGTAAATCGTCTCTAAATACTGGCCGAAATGCCTGTGCGAATGTGCAATGAAAGTCTCACAAGTTCTCTGTGTTAGCCACGGTAATGCTTTTTGCGTCCGTGTTTGTTAACTCATTGTTTTTTTTTAAAACTACATTACTTTCAAAGCAAAAAAATACTAAGTGTAGACAGTGAGTCATATTAGTATGTACGCAGAAACCAGAGAGCAAAAAGAGCAGCCAGCAGTCTGAAAATTAGCCCAATTATGACTCCACTGCACAGCCAGTAATCTCTTGTCCCATCTGTGCCAGACAAGCACAAAACATATACACCAAATATGGAACTGCCAGAGGAATGCTCTCAGGATAAACTGCCATACGATTAAACGCAATTGTTTTTCGATGTTGAAACTTGATTTCTTTTGCACTTGACAAAGTTATTGAAATAGATGTAGAAAAAATGTTTGTTGCCATGTTGAAGTTTTCACAGAACAGCATTGCCCCCTTGTGGAATGGTATTTATAGTGATGTAAGATAATAATCACACACAGTTATACTTTAAGTGAACAAAAAGCAGAGGTGTCATATTTAGAATATACAATATATTTGGACAACAAATTAGCAGAGTTGAAAAGAGAAAGATATGTGACCAAGACTGAATTCACCCCCAAGCTTTGCTGCTTCCTAAAACAACAAAGGAAACTTGAAACAATGCATAACCTGAATGATTTTTCTTAAGGAATGTGTCTAGGCACAGGCAAGTATTGTCACATGGGCTTAAAATGAGGATGTGGAGGCTCTTAAGTGTTTGTTTTTTTCACAGCCACAGACCCAGAGAACATAAATGTGGCTGAACTACTACGTGTTAAGCATAAAACGTGCTTCTATATGACATTCAGTATGTACTGACTGACTGAAGACTCACCTCACTCTCCGAATGGTTCTTTAGCACTTAACTACTATTTGGTTTCCTTAGTTTATTAGAAGTATTCGTCAAGTATATTTGAATTTTGAATACAGTAAAAAAAACTGTGCTCATAGAATGACACAATCACTGTATTCTCATCATTGAGAGGCGTCTAAGGCACTTAAAGGATATAAAATGTCTGTGTCTTTTTATATTTGGAGTACCATTTTGTCATTGTGGGTTAGCTGACTGTGTGAAAATAAAAGAGAAAATGTCGAGCAAAACACAGAAAATGCACACTCCCAGGAAGTGAAACAACTCCTTACTTCCAGGCTTTTCCAGTTATTCAGTCAAATATTGAACAATGGCTATTTTATTAGTGATTGAACAAACATGGTGAAATAACAAAATTTTTATTCAAATTCAAACAGACCCAAATGACTTTCTGTTGTATTGTACCATGTTGCATTCCTTCATGTCTGCTCAAAGTTTGTCAACACAAAACTGAAATTTTGAATCAATGTTCGATTACAGTACAGTCCCTGAAGAACATTTAATTATTTAATAATTTTTAATTACATAATGGAATCTTCCCTGTTCCACTTAGGCATAACATGCTTACATGACATAAAGGTAGATATCTGACCACTATACATATCACAACAGTACAGGACTATGTTGGATATTCATTATATCACATAAGTTTGTTAAATATGCAATTTCTTACGTTTGAAAAGACTTTGGTCAAAACAGTGATAGATACATATTCTCATATATCAGATAGTGGCATTAATAGTCATGCTTTCTTGTGACATATGGATGACATCTCAGTTTGTGGCAGACACAGTTGTTGTCATGGTGACTCATAGACGTTTTACTGGAGTCTGGACATCAGCCATGGATATATCCAGTAAAAGGTCAGCTCTTAGTCCAGCTGGTTCACACCGAGCAGGAAAGACAGAAAGACAGAAAGACTCTTCATTGATAAAAGTCCTTTCCTTTTTGCTTACATTTATTCAACATACGCACACACACACACACACACACAAACACACACACACTAACCATCCTAACCCACCACTGCTCACCACAACACCACCACCATCACACACAAGTAACCAATCTCAGCTATCTCATTGTAGAGGTATTATATTGTGGTTGGTATGTTTTTGTGTCGGTGTGTTTTTGTGTTTGCTCTGGAACAAAACCTGAGGACTCATGGGCTGAGGTCTGACTGTTACCCTGCAGGATCTAGCCAGGAAATCTAAGAGTAGCAAGTTACCAAAGCTCTCAGCCGAGTCTCAGGGAGGACAGGCTGAACTTGCTCTTGGATCTGCCACAGTCCTCGGGTCTCCATCCTCCTTTAATGCAGAGAAATGAGACAGAATAAAGAGCAACTGAAAAGCTTTTGTGAGTTTAGACGTTTTTTAAAAGGGTAAGAGAACAGGATGGATCTCTGCAATGAACACCTCAAAGTCTGAATGTTTATAAGACTCACAATAGTTTGTATTCTCCTCTGTGTATTTGCATTCCTTTGACTCTGCTCTCTTTTAGGAAAAAAAAAGGCTCTGGAATGTCACTATCACTGTCTGGGTCATACACCGCAGGCTGAATAATGAAGACAATCATGATGGTATGTGTTATTTATGGGTTTTCACATAGCACTTTGCAGTAACAGCATACCATACACTTTACTGGAAATATGCCACGAAGAGAGACACAGAATAAAAGCATTAAAACGAAAAACACAATTTATGGAAGCTACAAAGCATAATCTCTGCTTTAAATCTACTTTTCATCACTGGGAATACAGGTATCTCCCTGCCACAACACGTGTTATGGGTTGTTGGTCCAGTGCCCAGTTCCCCATTTTTTCTCCATTATTACCACATCCAGAACATGTTTATACTGCACCCTGTGGACTGAAGTCTTCACTGCACTCCCATTAAGTTACAGGAAATGAACAATGGTTTGATCCAGTGAGAGATAATTACATGCACTATAATGATATATATCCGCACAGAAAAATATTTCCTGTAAGTCAACAATTTGAAATGTAAATGTGTTTTAACAAACTCCCCATGTACAGTTGGCTTCTCCATGTTTGTCTCAGTATACTGTAGTAACCTTAACTAACTAACCCCTCAGTGACCTGTCATTACACATGCGGGAATATTACTGTAGCTGAAGAACACTTTCATCACTCCTGGAGTATGTGATGAGAAGTACTCGTCACCTGTGAAAAAGAGTTGTATAATGTCTGCTGTTGCTCTAATAACTCTATTGAGGTCTTGGTGATCGGGATGCATTACAGAAAACTTAAATCATGGAGTGACAGAATCTTGGGCATTTACCAGCCAGAGAGGGTCCATGTTTAAAAAGAAACACACCCTAGTGTTTAAATTATACCATTCCCTTCTTTCTCCTCTTGAAAAACTCAAAACACTGAGTACATACCACCAACGATGCTTCACAAAAAGCTTTGGTTGTTGCTGTGTGAGCAGCTTTTCTTTAACACACAAAACGCAGAGAGTTAAAGACCCCTGAAGAAATAGAGGACACAATAAAGTGTCCTCACTTGTATAACCTTCATAAAAACCCTTTCATTGTAGGCAATTAAGGAGGGGAAAGGTCTCCTGGTGAGGGAGGAGCAGTCTGTTAATGAACACTTTATTTACTGTCCAAATCCAGTTTACAACTAAACCTCTCACACACTCTCTTTAATATAAACAGAAATAATGAAATAACCAGATGTCTGATACAACAACCATTTCTTTGTCCTTGCCTAAAAAAGCCATATTTGATGACAAAAACAAGGGCATACTCCATGAAGACTTCGACATCTTGTCAAATACACCTGTGACATTTCAATACACAGTATGTTACTTCTGCTGCTAGGTGTCTCACTAAAAGGCCTCCAAATAGAGAATTGTGCTTTTACCCTTTCATTTGAAACACTAAAAAATACTGACGCACTTAAATGCCAGAAAAACCTTTTTAAATCATTTAAAACAGTTTTGATCCTTTTTTTCTCTCACATCATCTCCTGCACACTCTCAGTTGTGAGGCTGGATATTTCACACCTTTCACAGCCAGTAACCATTGCCTCAGGACTGCCCTAACCCCTCCCTTTGTTTCATTTGACAGGGTAAATGCCTGTCTTCAAACTAAAATGATTGACAAAGACACTAGCCAATAGCCATGCTCTCTCTGACTGACAGAAATACATCATCACTGTTTCGCTTAGGGATGCTTGCTGTCATCACCCAACCCTGCTGGAGGGAAATCTGGATGTAACTAAGCAAGGAGACCTCCAGGTTCAAGGTAGCAAGGTAAAAGAAACAAGCACCAACTGTCAGGCAGTCGGAAGGAAAGAAATCAGTTGAAAGTAATGATGTTGAGTAATGATGTGAATACACATGCCCAACAATCTGCAATGGACTTCACATCACAATATTCATAATTTGGAATACATTTACGATAAACCCCTTTGTTTTTTTTGTTTTTTTATTGGTGGACCGTTACAGACAAATGGAATATAAATGATCAAGAAATATACAATGGACAATCGGGATTCATGACCTCTTCAATGGTAGGGAGTCATCACCGCTTGCTTTGCTGGTTTAGGATGTTAGTAAATATGAATTGTCAAAAAGTTACTTTTATCAGTAAACATGAATAGTACAAAGAAGACGTAAATTATAATGTTGTTAACAAACTGTAAAATTGCTATATTAACACTTATTTATACTTATTAACACAGTATATTAAACCTATGACCACCCCCACAGTCATACTGTATCCTGTTACATCATTGATGACATCAGCAAAAGCATAAAAGTGTTTGCCCAGGTGCTCAGATTAAACCAATGAAGTAGTAGAACTATAGTAGAACTGTATCTATTTAACAAAAAATTGTGCTGGTCATTGTAACAAAATGCTAATCACAACAAACCTGTTGTGCTATATGTTTCCAGTTCTAAAGATTATTATGGAAATCTGACTAAACAAAGCATGAGATTTGTGGTCTCAAAGTTGCTGTATACACAAACACTCACACATATAACTATACTGTATAATTGAATGCACTATTATGTCTAACTGATAGATCAAACAGATATCTTTCCCAACAGGTGCTTCCTGCAGGCCCATATCATTTCGTCAAACACTGTTGTTCTAGTTACATTCATTTTCCATGTTTTCATAATTTATCAGATATCGCAGCAGCTTCACCCCGAGACAGCAGGAAAACTTTTTGAAAACTGGGCTGCATAGATAACCCTCTAGTGATTACTGGAGTTCAGTAGCCAACTATTTGATTTAGAGTTGATTTTTATGATAGCATTGGCTTATACTCTTAAACATGGGTATAACGGAAGTTACTGATGGCTAAATTGGTGTGGTATATTATATCCAGCCTAATTAGCACCAGGGATGTTCATCAAGTCCTGTGTATTCATGAATAGCTTCCAAACAAGAATATGTATTCCCTAAACACTACGCCTGTAAGATCTGGTGTGTTCAAAATAGCTGTGTGGGAGGTGGGTGTGTGAACTTGTGTGTTTAAATGTAAATGACAATATAAACATTAAAGTTATATTAACAGTAACAAGATTATTAGTATAAGCTACTATTTCAAAACATCTTTTACATTTAGTTTACAAAGACTGGTTTTGAATACATTTTTTTGTCTTTCACATTTTTGCATTTTGCTCTATTTTGAAATGTTTACAATGTTTGCAATCAGTGATTTTTGTTGATCCCACTTTTTTTTATTTTGATACTTAAGCTTGAAAACTTCAATGACAGTGACGAGTAAACCATTCCTTCAAATTTTGTGCTTTGGGGATGAGATGATGATGTGTGAGGCCTTCACCACTATTTCAGACCACACCATCTTTGCTGGCTGTAGATGTTTGTTTCCTTGTGTTTGACATCAATTACACCAAGCAGTGTCCACCCACCTGGGAGTTTTTCCAGCATGCAATGTATTATATATTATGTGCATTTGTATAATACATAATAACTTGTTTTGGCAGACAAATTGTAAAAGGTCATTAAATGCACGACCCAGCACGTATTCTCTCCCATAGTTACCCAGCAGTGCTCAAAGATGGGTTACTTTTCAACCATTTTTTTGAGTTTATTTAAATGTCCAAACAAACATCTTGAATTGAATAACTTCTAGCTGTTTGTTTGGACTGCTTTTACATGAAGATTTCAACACTTCTGGCCTCTAGAAAAAGGATTGCTGAGACACATGGCTTTGATCCATATAGGGGTATCTTTAAAATAAGATCCTGATGTAGACGGACTAATGAGTCCAGCGTCATGTCTTTTCATGGCTTCTCTACATCTTTCCTTTTTTAAAAAGATTTTATTTACATACCAATAAGTAAACCGCATACATATATCAGTTAACTTTGGCAAGTCATAAGTAAGAAGAAACTCTAGAAATGAAGATCTATAATATTTTCAGTTTATCAGCACAAAGTTACAGTGGGTAACCACTAACAAATGTTATCATAGATATTATCATTATAATATTTTATTATTTATATTATATTATAAATATTAGGTATTTATCTAACAATCTGTTACAAAGAGTTACCTGTTTTAATCCAGAATTTTTTTTTTTTTTTCACAGGCTTGCTTTATTTTTTTTTGTTCCACGTGTCCTATGGCTTCATGTGGCTCTTGACTGATTGATATCAAAATTTGGGACAGATTAACTGACTCATCATAATATCTATCTGTGGATCTATTTTGTTTGCTTTGGTTGAAAAATGTCACGTGTAGTCAACATATATCTTAGCTCTGCTTCTCCTATTTCTTAAGAGCTGAAAGCAGCTGAGGACAGAGTCCTATATCTTTATCTGCTTAGGCCATGTCCTGTCCCCTCCCTCATTCACACATTCAGCACATGCTAAAACATATGCAGCTATAGACATGTTACTTGAGAGATATACATATAATTTCAGGGCTGTGTTCAGTGCCAACCTGTTGTTTAAACATGACAAAGGGGCAATACGGGGTCAGAGGTCAATATTTATAGCATATAAAAGGAGAAAATGAGCACTACTATTTTAAATACATTTTAATTTGAGTTTTTGGTTTTTGTAGTATTTTTTTTTTTTTTTAATATAGCTTATATATAACTTATTTATTGCGATAAGAGCAGGATTTTACAAACGATACCGAAAGTGTAATTGAGTTTTAAAACAGTGCGGACAAAAAGGACATGCTCAAATGACAGCTGTGAAGCGAGACAAAAATAACTAAATTACTTGGAAATAGTCAATCTAACTCTGCACCTAACTGTGGCTCAGTCGCTGTTGCTGAATCGTTCAGGCAATAAACGGAGCTGTACAGAAGAGTAGACCTACAACATCCGGGCAATAGGCAGCTTGCGCAGAAACGGAATGGCGGAGGTAAGTGAGCGAAAACGAGGAATGCAATGAACCAAATGATAGACAAACTGGACCGAATGTAAGACTTGTGTCACTCCGTACGGTACACATGACTGTGGACGGTTTCACCGGCCAGTGAGCGTTGGGTGAAAGAGAGCTACGGGGGCATTTAAAGTGGGAAGCGGAGGAAGCAATGGAGAACCTCTCCAGCGTATCGCCTCTCTCAGCGTTCTTGGCTTTAAAGAGCCATTCCCTCTGCCTTGATAGTAAAGCCGTAGAAAACAATAGGGAGCCCGGCGGGGTCTAACACGGTGGTGCTGAACTATTTCAGGTGCGCCCCGCCGACGAAGTGGATTGAGTGAAAAAGTTGGGAGAGATGTCATGAATCGGCGGCGGTAAACTCCGACCGTCTGTTTCGGAAATATTGAGAACTAGTTATTTCCTTGTGCCACTCGTAGTGTGCCGGAGAGAGGAAGAGACGTTCAGCACCAAGTCACAGGAAAGCGCCCCTGGTCAAACACACTGCGCGCCGGATGGGTTGGGAGAGGCACCAGAACATTTAGATGTTCACCGGACTGTTACAACTTCTTTGTCCAGAAAAACAGTGTCGTTTGAAGTGTAATCTAACACTGTCAGTGTTGGCACTTTCTGAGATCCAGGGCGGGATTGTTTAGATCATCACATGGCCTCTCTATAGCACTCAAAAGTTTTTCACCTCTGTATTAAAGTATTTTGTGGCCTCAACCTGCATGTATTCAACAAAGGCACATGTCGTAGTGTGTCTGAATTCCTTTAGCCTAAAGCTTAGATAGGGAAACATGTTGATAGGCTACAATAGAAAAATATGCTGACACTTCATATAAAAATTTCTTGACTATATGTTATATTATCATCTTAAGAGGAATACATACATGTCACAGCAAAACCAAACATTAGACCTGCTTATAGGGTCGTCTGATGTAGAACATTAAAAAAAAATGATCTTGATGTTGCTACTGCCACAAACTGCCCCTTTCAGAGACACCTGGGTCACTCAGAAGTTAAAAAAGGGCGGTTTAGAAGTCAGGCGTCAGCTGATCTGTAATTGGATGAACCAGGATAAGCTACTATTTGATCCCATGTTGTTTGTGTGTACATGTGTGTGCACGTGCTCAACAGACTCACAGAGGAATGTGCTGCCCCACTGTATTGTGATGCACTCCCATGCTGTTTTACATGGTTTTGAACGCTCACACGAACGGTACTGTGTATGTGTTTGTCCAGATGTGTGTCTGCAGGTGGATGAAAAGCCTCTGAAGATAAGAGTAGAGGTTGCGGCCTAGTGGAGAGTGGATGAGGTACAGCGATGACGGCCCTCAGCAGGAGAAGCAGAAGTCTTAACAGGCCTTAGAGGAGGACAACTCTCCTCGCCCCATGAAGATGGCAGCGCAATCCCACACTGTACGGTCAAGTTGAGCCACGTCTGTATTTGTCAGAGCTGGTTGTTATTTAAAAGCCAGAGTCTCTTTTAACAAGATATTTTGATATGATTATGGGAACAATAGCTGAATCACTGACACACCCATTGTCACAATAGTAAAAACCCTCTTGGGTATTATTTGCTTTAAGAGTAAGATAACATTAATGTTGCAACATCAATTCATCCATACTGGACATTTCTACTTTGATTTACATGATTAAACTAACGAACTTAATAATGGATTATAGTGCTGTAGAGTTTCTTGAGGTTTACAAAATATTTGTATGCTATTTGCAGAAGTTGTACATAAACAACACTGTTTTTAATGAGGCAGTCTTAGGTCCAAAATTATTGTTTAGGTTATGTTACTGAAAGCAGCTCTAAACAGATA
Organism: Seriola lalandi dorsalis; assembly: GCF_002814215.2. Lineage (NCBI taxonomy): Eukaryota > Metazoa > Chordata > Actinopteri > Carangiformes > Carangidae > Seriola > Seriola lalandi. The sequence continues at coordinate 609,722 of NW_019524820.1, read as the reverse complement.
CAAATGGCACTGTTCTCACACAACTTATTCTGGAAAATGTAGGGGAAAAAAACATGGAATAAAGCTACACCACTGCCATTTATGCCATATCCCATAATGACTTCATAGTAAATCTACTCTGCAGCAGTGAGAAAGCTCTGTGTCAGGGCCCGTAGTAAGACCCACTGGCAGGAGTTGCACTGCAGTGAGTTGTTAGCAAATGCAAAGCAAGGAAAAATGGCTAGGTTAAATATTGCATTCAGGGCTTCCCAAGTTGCATGGATCAGGACAAACATCCTCTGAAAAACGAGTTCAGGAAATGTTGTAAAACACACGGCTGTTCATTTTCATTTCTACTTCAACCTGAAGCCTTTTTCTAGAGGAGGGTTAACAAAATGTTCTGCACAACCTTGATGAGCGAATTCTCCTAAAATCTGGAGCACCGCTTGATGTGAGAAGACAGTGACTCTGAAAGCTGAGTGAGAGTTACGGAGTTATTCAGGCTGAGGAGGAAAAAAGTGCCCTTGACATCACTGAACTAACAGATATCTAGAGGCCACTTTCAGTAAATGTGGGAGTAATTCACATATTTCTGTGGTTTCCTTCCTTCTTTCCCCCAACCATCCGTCTCCACCTGTCGCTGTCTTCCTCTGATTGCAGGCCAGTGAGCTTCCTTTGGAGGAGCTGCTGGCTCTGTATGGCTACACAGTGTCAGATCCAGAGAAGGAGACCTGTCACAGGGCTGCCAGCCTGCCAGGCATGACACTGGACAAGGTGAGACACAACCCAAGTCACACCAGCACATATGTGAGGCCTCATTCATATCTAATATTTTATATGCAAGTATTCTGACCATCAGTCAGGTCAATGTTGACCATTGAATAAAAAAATACAGCAGATTGAAATGTTTGTGCTCAGTCAAAAGTGTATATTTGGATTAATAATTGCTGTGCTCTGCTATTCTGTGTTGATTTATTGTTCTTCTATTGTTCTGTTCAGGATCAGATAACTGAGGATCTCTTTCCTGGGGAGGAGGAAGAAGAATCATCAGCTGATGATCTCACCCCCTCAGTCACCTCAAACACCTCAGATCTGCTCCGCCGTCTCCAAGGTAACAGCACACAAAGATGTACATCTACAGATGAATGTATAACATTTAACGTGATCTCAGTTCTCCCAGCGAAATGAAAAGTTTGATTCAAATGGAACAGCTTTAGACCCATGTGCACACTTTTTTCTGATGAAACTTTGCACAGTTGTAATGAAAGAAGGGACATTCCACGAGCCTCTGTTTGTGGAATATTTTCTCTTAGTTCAATTTTAAATCACTGCTTTGCTGAGACTGCAGCTTGTTACTCATAACTCAGTGCTGCATTTCAATAACATGATTTGGCAAGGTTTATTATGTCAGGGTGTTTCATGAAATCTTTCATTTGTTTCTGTATAATTTCATATGAGAAATTTCCGGTATGACAGCATTTACTCTTTTGTGTGTCTCCTGTCCATAAGACTAAATGATGTCAAAGGCACTGAAACGTTTCTGAATTGAAGGAGTTTCAAAATATTCTAACCGCCTTCCCCTGGTAGTGATTGTATTTGAAATGAATGACAGTATGGTGCTGAGTCCACAAAATGGCCTGAAAACTAAATATATGGCAGGCATGCTGCTTTTGTGTCTTTTATTTATCCAGGAGAGATTGACTGAGAACACAGTTTCTGTGTTTATATATATATATATATTCAGCATTATAATGTCCATGCTTTCTCTATAACTTTCAGTGTCACAGCTAGGTTTCACCTGAGAAGGAGAATTTTATCTCAGTTGGATTTACCTTGTTAAATAATGATTTTAAACCAAAGAATAAAACAGTTCTGAAGTTTCAGAAATATTATTGCGAGTTGTCAGCAGAAAGATATGGCTTTAAGATACCATTAAGCCTTTTGATATAATCCTGAAATACAGCACCTGTACAGTCTTTGAAATAATCGCCTGGTCCTCCTTTGTGATGTTTTGTTTCTTTAAGGTGGAGACAAAGACACATTAGTCAGCTCATCAGATGAGGAATCTGACAATGCCTCCATTCCCTCCAACGAAGAGCACAAGGTAGCCACTGAGGGCAATAACACACATCTCATGGTGACTCAGTTGACTCTGAGTCAGTTTAACTGAAAGAGATATTAAGCATTCTGTACAGTAATCCACAGTTTGCATTTCTTTATGGGAGAGAAAAACCAAATATCAAAACATTTAGGCAATATTAATGTTTTTTTATGCTAAGATAACAGATATGTATTACATTTGATCTAGTAAGCACTGGAAGTCTTGACAACTTCAAAAGCTGTACACACGCTTCCTTTTTTGCTGTGCTATACCTGTATAAACCTTATACTTGCATAAATCATATACTCCAGGATTATCTAAGATGAACATAATTCCTGGGATCACTCCGCTGGATCAACTGAACCTAAACCCCAGGACATAGTATCTGATTTAGACAGACCCATCAAAGCCGCATGCAAGCCGCTGATTTACTGATTTACCAGAGAAAAGACCAGTGGGCATAATCCAACCACACAGCACAGATTTCAGCTGTTATTTGCTTATATGACACATTTGAAAACTGACTGTCTTTGATTTCCTTCTCAGGAGATCATGGTTGGCTCTATGTACCAGGCAAAAATCCCTCCACTCAGTCCGTATACCCACCAGGATAGAGGTAAAGAAACTTTGCAGCTTGTATTAAGTAATTTCAGATGATTCAAGCCCACATGTGTAGAATTTGAAAGATTCTGACTTTGGCCACTCCCACTGGTAATATGCGAAAAGTCCACTGCATCTCTTCATCTCTTCTCTCTGCTTTTTCTCTAGCCTACAGCAGTGAGGACCAGTTGCTGTGGAGGCCAGGTGTCCTGCCAGTGGAGGAAGTGGAGGAATTCTTGCTGAATACACAGAGACCACATGGCCAGGAGGGGGCAGCATGCACACTGATGCAAGGGAACACTGTCCGAGACAACGAGCAGGTACAGTAACTTGACACTGCATCCCAGATGACACTGTCAACTATGTTAAGTGTTAACTATGTATTTTAGCTTTGCTGCTGACTGTGATGACATGCACAGCAGCACATGGGTTCAGAACTTTTTAATAATAAAATACACTGCTTAATTGAAGAGTGGCTTTGGAATTTAACCAGTTACATAATAAGATGTGGACTAAAGTAACTCTTTTTGCTCATCCTTCTTTCTTTTGACTCTCAGGCACTGTACGAACTAATAAAATGCAACTTCAATGCGGAAGAGGCACTGAGACGACTACGCTTCAACGTGAAGGTGTTCAGTGGTAAGAACCTTTCTGTTGTCCTACTTTTTCCAACTTCCTGTTTGTCGGGGGTGTACGATTTGGTTGGCGGTTGGTAGTGAAGAAAGACCAGAGTGTATTGTATGTCAAAACATTAGCTGCTGACAGATGCCAAAAAAGGTAGCTCAAGCTCATGATTTCTTCAGATGGGATCTACAAAACTGTCATGTTCAGTGGAGTCACTGTGTCATAAAGCAGCTTCTGAGCCTTCACATGCTCAGTTCCCTTTCTGCAAAGCTGCCTACTGAGCCCTGCAGTGTAAGAAGCCACAAGTGATGGCAAAGGAATTTCTCCTCCTTCTCTGTCAAATGATGCTGCACGTGTGCAGCTTATTGACAAAATCAGAAGTTTTACTCTGTTGCTGTCATCTGCTTTGTCCATCTGCGAGGACTGTTTACTGAAAACATATGTCGAGTTTGTTGATGCTGCTGATGTGCACAATGTGGACAACAACCCTGCAGATCAATTATCAAAATCATACACTTTGTTGGGATTTGTGCAGATGGGGCTCAGACAATAGTTTGGAAACAAGTGGGACAATAGCTGCTCATCAAGCAGGTGTCTCTCAAGGTGAAGTGCATGATATACACAGAAGTACATGCATTCATCCCTGCAAAATCATTTCCAAGTAGAGGATACTGGTAGATGCAGATGGGCGCCCAACCTGAGTTGCTCTTGGTGGGAATTGTTGGTTCTCTGTAAATAATATTATAAAGGTGTAGACCTGCTGTATTTGAAAAGTGCCTTGAGATAACGTCTGTTGTGAATTGGCGCTATACAAATAAAAATTGACTTGACTAATACTGCAAAAGTTGACTGTATGTGATACCCTCTCGGTGCAACACCAGCTGCTGTCTTCAGCACTGCAGAACAGGAAATGTACACTGATGTGACCTCATGAGCTCTTATTCAGCAGTGAGGCTTCTGTTTAAGTCCAAGAACATCGCTGTAGTTTGTGTTGGAGAGGAGGAAAAACTGCCCATTCCTGAGAGCCAGACAGCCCTGACCATGCACATACCTTTTTCCACATCCTGTCTGTGTGAGCTGTGGTTTTTTCTTTTGGCTCAGTCAAGACAAAATACAGGTGAAAACTGGACATTCAGTGGCAGTTTCACAGCTGCAATTTGGCTTTTGATCACCAGCAGCACAAAGCACTGATGGCATTCATTTTAAAAACAAATGTAGATATACGTGCAGCACTATAATCCTACTGGTGCTCTCTGCTCTCTTTAGAAGAGCTGTGTGCCTGGAGTGAGGAGGAGTGTAGGAACTTTGAGCACGGCTATCGAGTTTATGGAAAAAACTTCCACCTCATTCAGGCTAATAAGGTGAGTGCCCAGGAGATGAGATGTTGTCCAAACTTCACTGACGATTTACCTCATGTGCCCGTTTGAATATTTGATGAAATAACATTCTGTTGCCCAAAGCAAAAAACAACCTTTTCCACTTCCTCAGGTACGAACGCGCTCTGTGGGCGAATGTGTGGAGTATTACTACATGTGGAAGAAGTCTGATCGTCACGAGTATTTTACCCAACAGGCCACCAGGCTCAGCCGCAAGAAATACAGCCTGCAATCAGGGAGCATGTGAGTGCTGTGGGGACACTAATTTGATTTGCTATATATATATGAAATATGTAAAACATCTGCAAACAAACTGTGACTTGCAGCGGTCAACCCCATGTCATGCTATGCTCCATGTTAAACTCCGTGCAGTGTGACGACTGATGGGGTGTGAAGATGGTAATTTTTCTTGCCAGATAGGGAATATTTTCGACTCATTGATCTCATGGAAAATCTCACAGTAGTGTAATTTCCGTATGCTGCAGTCCTGATGTAGAATATAAAATCACTGAAAGAAAACAGAGCAACTTTTAGGCTGTGAGTCATCTAAATCTTATTAAAGCCGTAAATTCTAATATATTTCTTAGGACTCAGAATACGCTTGTATTCTGTTTGCAATTGCAGGGAGTATTCCCTGTATGTGCTTGTCTGAACTTCCCATTAAATCTTCAGTATAACAGCCCTATTCTGAGAACCTGTCTCACCAGGGCTTTCTTAATGTATTTATTTATTCATTTGTGCTCGCTCCACACAACAAAAGCTATCCAAACAGTAATCCACTGGGTATATCGACATTAAAAATTCCCTCCTCATCTGGTTTGCTTTCTGTAACCAACTGTTTTTGGGAACTCAGAAATAATGGCTCTTAATGGAATTCACACTCTCACTTGTTTGGTAAGTGCTCCTCTGCTGGTGACCTTAAAGGGTCGGTTCACCCAAATTACAAAATAACATTGTGCAACCACTGAAGAAATAGTCCCTGTGATGACTATGTGGTCTGTAGCTTATTCAGAGTAACAGGGCCACTGCGTAGGGAAAGAAATGTTATGTTGATTTATTTTTAAATGTCATTTTTTTAATTATTTGAGCATCAAAACAAGTTGCTATTCACTTTTATTGGATTGGATTTAGGTCAAGCATGCAAATTGATAGATAGAAATAAGTTGCACTCATTATTTTTGTTTCTTGGGATTCTGAGCCTAATTACGTAACTTCAGAATGTCTAATTTTATTGTTCTTTTTAATGTTAATGTTATTCATATGACATTTGTCTGTTGATAACTTAAAAGTCCTGCCACCCACTGCAGCTTCTAACTGTTGACACATGCTTTCCTGTGCTGAGGTGGTTGTGCTGTCTGTTTCAGGGAGGATGGAGACCAGGACGGGGAGATCGGGGAGCTGGAAGGAAGCAACAATGCCTCAAGCTTGTTGTCTCACAGCTCTGTGGGCCCTGGGCAGCTTGAGTCTGCATTACCTCCACAGTCGAAATTGGACCTGGACAAACGAGGTAACTTAGGGCTAGTCTCTTACAACCACCTGATATGGTGGCTCAAATCCTGGAATCTATAGCCAGTTTTCACTCTGCTCAGCATTAAATTGACTTCATGCCACAGTGGAGTAAATTTGCTCTCTTACCGATGACCAACATAATACATAAGCATACACTCCCTTCCAAAAGTATTGGAACAGTGAGGCCAATTCCTTTATTTTTGCTGTAGACTGAAAACATTTGGGTTTGACATCAAAAGATGAATTGGAGACAAGAGATCAACATTTCAGCTTTTATTTCCAGGTATTTACATCTGGATTTGGCTTTCACCGCAGCCTCTTTCAGTTGTTGTTTATTTTGGGGGGTTACTCCCTTCAGTCTCCTCTTTAGCAGGTAAAATGCTCTATAGGGTTTAAGTCTGGAGATTGACTTGGCCAGTCGAAAACCTTCCACTTCTTGCCCCTGATGAACTCCTTTGTTGTTTTTGCTGTGTGTTTTGGGTCATTATCTTGCTGCATGATGAAGGATCTCCCAATCAGTTTGGTTGCATCTTTCTTTAAATTGGCAGACAAAATGTTTCTGTAGACTTCTGAGTTCATTTTGCTGCTGCCATCATGCGTTACATCATCAATGAAGATTAATGAGCCCAGTCACATGTTCCAATACTTTTGCTCACATGAAAAATGGTTGTGTTCAAAATAAAAGGTGCTATCTTCTAAGTTGTGTATCAAATCCAGATGTAAATATCTGGAAATAAAAGCTGAAATGTTGATCTCTTGTCTCATCTTTTGGTGTCATACCCACATGTTTTCAGTCTACAGCAAAAATAAAGGAATTGGCCTCACTGTTCCAATACTTTTGGAGGGGAGTGTAATCGATGAGCTCATGATCACAGCAAAGACAGAACTGCTTGGAAAAGAAGCAAACTTGCCGTAAAAGCTAAAAAGAAAATCTCCACTTTAATCAGAGTTTAATTTGAAGTGGAAGCTGGTCATGGAGCACGTAGCTCTACCATTTGGCGAATACAACATTTAATAATGTTGTGCCTGAAGGACTGACTTTTGTTTCCAGCAATTCTGAAATCAGAAGGTTGGGTATCTTCAACCATTTTTCTGGATATAAACTGATTACATGACATGACAGACACATTTTCCAAATCACATAATTTTCTGATACTCATCATTTTATATTTGCACTTCTATGGATTTTCTTTTTGTCCCTTGAATTTCTTATTTGGTGACATGGTTTGCCTTTTATTTTGACATCACACGTTCATTATCTTATGTTCTTATGTTATGAATCATTTTATGTCTCCCTGTCTTTTTTTTCACCATTACCCCATTATTTTCTTGCTTCTTGTGTTGTGTGTGCATGTATGCATATCTGTGTGTGTGTGTGTGTGTGTGTGTGTGTGTGTGTGTGTGTGTGTGTGTGTGTGTGTGTGTATGCATGCTGTGCATGTTGACATGGTGCTCCAGAGGAGGAGGGCCGTCCCCGGCGCAGACGAACTCCCCGCTTTCTCTTAAAGCCATGAACTCATCCACACAGGCCACAGAAAGCAGGCTGGGCCTGCAGGTAAAGAAAACAACAGGCTTGAGAGAAACAAGAAATAATGTTGTGATTGGGATTAAATATCATTAATTTATTTGTGTTATACAATCAAATTCTAATTAAAGCCAAAAGGAACAGAGCTGATGGAAATGGCCATGAACCCTCCTCTGGCTATGCAGCAAATGCCACATTTATTTACGGGTAATGTCAGATTAAGTTATTGAAGAATTAATTAAACCCTTGCCCTCTTGTGTTTTTTAATAGCAAAACATACATATTGCTCCAAGTGGTTTACTTGTGGTTGGTGAGAAAGGGCAACTCATAAGGCCTCAAGCAAATACAAAAACTATAATATCCCATGGCTGTTAATTGAAGAGGCACTTTAATTATGTACTGTACGTTTGATATATGTTTCCATAGTAATGCCATAGTATACAGTTAGTCATTTACAGAAGAACATCTCTATCAAGTAAATATCTCAGTATGATGAAATGGAGTGAATAGTTTCAGAAGAAAATGTGTATACTTTGTGTACACAAGTATACTCACCAAACTTCATTGCAACCCTGTACATGAAACATTCAGCATGAGAACATTATTGGAGTTTAAAATGAAGCAGCAATAGAAGATACAACTGCAGTCACAGCCATTTTATTAACCACTCTATGAACGCCTCTACATCTGTTCAGATGGCGAGCTGGTGATGGGGCTGTCAGAGCTGTGTGGAGACAGATGTCCTCAGCAGCTGTTTGACTGTCCCTTCTCTCTGCCGCCCATGGACGACTTGCAGGAACCTGGTTCAGATCGTTGTTGTTCCTCAGCTGCGGTCCAGCTCCAGTCCCAGTCCTCTGCCTTGAGCTCCCAGTGGGCATGTGGGAGCCCTCCGTCCTGCAATGACGACCACTGCCTCCCAGGCTCCTGCTTCTTCCAGCTACACATGCGAGGTGGACCTTTTGTTTCTGACGTCCCTAACTGTGGTACACCTGGCGGCGGGACTGGCGCCCCACATGGGCTGCAGGTGGAATTTAGCCTGCCGTCTGCCTCACCTCCCTCATCTGCTGTCCTCCCATCTCACTTTCAGCCATTTGGCAGCCTGCTGCACCCCTCCCCTGTCAAGCATTCCCGCTCTCTTACACAGTGAGGGGGACATGGGGAAATCTAAACTGAGTGGTACTTAGTGGTTTGCCCTTTGTTGAAACCATTGATCGGTGTTGGTATTTACACCAGGACAAAAAGTACATTTACCTAACATTATGAAAGAGCATGGACCTACTACCTGTGCTCGGGGGTGACTTGTCTGTCTATACCCTCTTTTTAAACTCAGACACTCAAACCCTGTCCATTGTGGAATTGTTAATCACTACTTTCAGGTGTTGATTATGTGTTTATTGACAGTTTGTCACCACAATGTGCACCAGAGCAATGCTATTGATTGGCTATCGCGAATATTTACTTGCAAAAGCACAGTGCAGGGGGTGAGAGCTGCGGTGACCATGCAAACAAACCAGAAGCATGTTACCCGTGGTCCATGTTTCTCTAACACACATCGCTGATCGACAATGTGAACAACTGTTGCTTTGTTTTCTCATTTATCAAGATTGAGAACTTTGACTTTTGAAGTTTGATAGCCAATGATGTTTCTGCTAATTGCTCAGCACCTTTGCTGCTGCAGCTGTTTGAGATCTGTCTCTGAACAGAACCACAGTAACATGGCTGTTGGAAGTTTCCATTCAAACAATATACAATAGTTTATTTAATACTTAAAACGACCTCTACTCAGCCTGTGATTGTCTCTTTCTATTTGGTTCCTCATATCTCTGCTTTTCATCGAGGCTCCTTTAATTCAACTGTCTGTACACCTTTGCCACAAAAGTCAATCTTTCTTAAGAATATAATGAAGACCTGAAACTAAACATTTTCTAAGGTTTATTTAAAAAAGGAGCAGTGTGGGGGTGCAGTCATTTTAAAATTTGTTTTCTTTTTAGTTTTGCTTTTATCAAAGCTTTCATCCTTTTTCTTCCCTGAGGATCTATATAGAGATTTATAAAGGTACAGTGCTTTGTGCTTTCCTTTCTGATCACTGTCTCTATCATATTCATAATTAGAACCGTGAAGAGTCTGTTTCACCTTCAGAATAGGCTTAGAATAAATAACGTAAATGTAAAATGCATATGCTAAGACTGGCAGGTCACTGAATCCAAACACAGTTTCTCAGGTTCTGCAGCTTTGATGATCTGCAAGACCGTTCGTCAGAGACTGACTTTCAGTGATAAGTGAGCATCATTCTGGACAGGTGTCATACGTATATACAGTTAGAAAACACATTATGTTATTGTAAGTTTCTTGGATGAAGACTCACCTTGTTGGTAAAAGTAAAAATGTATGTTGTGAAAGATGTTGGGGTCATCCTTTACCTCTTGATGCCTCCAGTTTATTTTAGCAAAATCCCACCTCTGAGCTCTTTGAACACCGGCAACAAGGAAGCAACATCCAAGTAATGTCCAGTCCCTGCAGATGTGTAATCAAAGGAACAATAGTAATATTTATAGTGTCAGAGCAGGACAGAGTTGTGGATTAAACAAATACAAGATATCTCTTTCCCCTGAATTGTTTCCTTAAGCATCTTTAATGATCACTACCAGACATGATGAAATATACTGTAAACTGTCACACATGTATATGCATTTAAACTTCTAATAATTATTATTTAACTACAAATCCATTGTTAATCTTGCGTAACAGATCCTCTATTCCCATGGAAACCAGTGTAAACTCAGTCACTTTTTATCACTTATGCACTATCAAACGAATTGTTACAGGTGAATTGACAGATTTTAAACTTACAGTTTCATATGTCAGAGAAGAAGCTGTTTAATGGCTTATCAAGTCAAAGTTGAGAAAAACGGCTCATGTAGTCTTCAAAAGACTGAGAATGGTATAGATATTACAAATACATCTAGAATGACAAAGTGTAAAGGTTATTGCAATAAATATTATTTGATTATTTAATATTATGTAACACAGAATAAATGGATGAGCTTTAAAATGCCTCAAGAACAATTTTACACATTTCACAAAATCAAAATTTTCTCCTGCATATCAGAACATTTCGGTCACACTCTTGTCTCTAAAGAAGTAAAGGAAACGTTTCAGGGAAGGAAAGGATTTTGCTGCTTAATCTTCCTTTCATCTGTCTGCCTATCTATTCCTTGTTTCTGTCTATAAATGTGCAAGCTTTTCCTGTGATCCCTGTTTAAAGCCAAGCCGGTTTCGGATCACTGTTTGTTTTGTCTTTGACTGTTTACATGAGGGGGATTCAGGACAAGACCACGAAGGCAGGAAAAGGAGTAGAATCACTGCCTTTTGTTAATTCTTTATTTTTACTTTTATTTTTAGCAATTTATATATTGCACTGCTTCTGTTATGTTTGTTTATAATTATTCTATTTTGTAAAGAAGAAACAATTAAAATGAACAATGGTGAAATATTAAGATGTATTGCTTTTGTATTAGTTGTTCTGAAGACTGAGGCAGCTCCCACTCTTGTTTGTTAGATGAACAGTAACCTATGAGCAGGGAAACTACTGTAAATAACCATATCTTGTAATATTCATATTCACAAGTAGAAATTGTGAAATTCTGACAGTTAACGTAAAGGCTAAACTGGGGGAAAATGATTTCCAAAGTCTGTGCCTCATTTGCCTTTGTATAGGCCTACAGTAAATGTTAGAGGAGCCTCTCAGCTGAACCTCCTGCCATGCTAAATGCCTGCAAAACATTTGTTTGAAAAAATATATATATTTTAAACTTATTTCATATGTATTAGTGTCACCAAAGTCGAAAATGTTCAAATCTGGCACAGACTGTGAGCACATTAAATGTACAGATAGCTCTACAGATATGGTTGTGAAGACACATTAGGTCTGGTACCAATGAGATCAACACACTCTGTTTACTGTGATCTATGTACTATGGACTTTCGACACACATCCAAGAACAGTTCTTGCCCTTGACATACTCAGACGCAACTATCTTGTTAAGAAGCAGTAAAAGTGGGGAATGTTTAGGGGAAAACTGTGTGTTGCAATGAGGAAACAGATAAAAGGCTTTTAAAATGTTTTACTCTTTAATGATAATAAACTTCATATAGCACCTTTCAAACACTTATCAAAGATAAAAACACTTTTTTTTTTTTTTTTTAAATAAAGCAATTTGTTTAGCAAACAATTAGCCTAACGGGCTTTCTTTGCATTTGTTCCTGCAAACAGGCTGTAACAGCTTGGTGGATGTTTCAGAGTGCTTTGAGCGCGGACTGTTCTCAGAGCCAGGCATGGGCTCACTGCCGCCTTCCTGCTTTTTGTCTTGCGCATTTAAAGCACAATGCCCATATGTGCGCAGTCAATAAACGCAGACAAAGTGCGCAATTCTGGTTCTTCCCTTCACTTACCGTTTCCTGTTCACCGGATATCCAAAACTGTCACAGTTACAAACGTTTCTGTGTTTGTTTGTTCCCCAGTTTACTTTTCTTATACTGTCATTTGAATTATTTTGCCAAAGACTCGGCTGGGTCTCGGCCGAGAGATCCTCCGACTGGTTTTCGGAGTGCAACAACCCACAACCAGGCCTGAAGCACACCACACGTGCCGGACGGCTGTTACTCTTTTGGCTGTGGCCCAATTGGCGTTTGTTAATTTCCTGCTATTTTCCCCATGCCAGCCCTTTCCTTAGATGCAGGATGGAATCAGATTACATTTCATGCTGTTTTATTAAAAGACACGTGGACACAGGGTAAACCAGCATGAAGTCCTCAAGCAGCAGCAAAAAGCAATAACCTGTAGCTATAAGTGAAGGTGAACTGCAAGTATAAGTCCAACAGCAACTGTGCACGGAGTTCTAGTTACTAATAAATATTAGTCACCACGTTCATAAACTTATAGTTCATTTATTTGCAAGCAATTTTGACTAAATGAAAGGCTTAAATGTCACGTTATTCCTGCGCCCAAGAACACTTAAGTCTGTATTATCTGTCCTAAAGATAGAAATCAGAGAGAATCCATAGATTAAAACAAGGGGCACTGACTTTGTTTACAACCAACAGTTGTGTATTCCATTAAAATATCAATTAAATGTCAGAAGTGACAAATGAAAATGTGAAATGCAGGAATTGCATTGCTCTTTTTAACTGAATCCCCCCACATTAAGAGCTGCAAATCATGAACTAATACAGCGGAGAAACATACTCTGGAAGTATGTAGTGGACTTGCAAATGTCTTTGGCTTTGAGTATGTCCTTGGCTGCTAAACCCCACCTGGGTCTCTGGGTTTCCCTATCGGCTGCTCATAAACCTGCTTCCTTGCATCCTGGCTGCACTCAGCTGATGAGCGAGCTCAGAATTCCAGAGAGAATGTACAGACATTGCATTGTGCTAAATTTACTGTTTAAGAGAAAAGTGTTGCTGCCATGATATATTTTAACACAGCTACACCAACATACCTCCTTATGTCTTTTTGATGCATAATCCTAGATTATGTTTAAAGAGCTCTTTCACCTCGTGCCCGACCTTGTGTTTCTGCTTTTGGATCGACACCTTATCTATCAAACCGAGAACAATGACAATGTTTGTAACAAACTGAGCTGTTAACCTTGCAGTCTCTCTTTCACATCTGTCTCTCTGTGTCCTTGGTTTGTTTCTCCTGGCTCACAGTATAATAAATGCCTTACTATGACACAAGGGGACTTTCCTGTTTGTAAAGCCAACAAAGACGAATCCACCATCAGAAAAATCCAGTTTGAGATTGGGTTTTAACAAGACTCTTGAGTCAAAAGGTTAATTATAGCACTTCTCTCACTCTTCTTGTTCTTGTTCTTGTGTCTCAGCAATAATTGGCTTAGGAACTCACCACTGTTATTTTTTTTACAGAACCAAGATGCTAATGGGGGAAGAAGAGAAAGATACGTTATCGGTTGTAGTTTTCCTTTCTGTGTACAGAGATGGATAAAACCAGAAGCTCTGTGTTAGGGCTCAGGAGTCTTCTTGTTTTTCTCTTTTGCATCTTTAAGAAGAATGGAGTTAAGGTCTGGCCTTGGAGTCCTCTGGGCACGGGAGAAGCAAGGTTAACACACAAGGAATAACTCGAGTAAAAAATACTGAGCGGCGAGAGCGTTTTCATCTCATATCCAACCTCAGTGTTGATGAAACTTTTCTATGTAAGTCAGTACATATTCGAGTCAGCCTGTGGCACGTGGAAGGGTAGGCAACTGCCCGGGGCCCCTCTCTTCCCTGAGGGTACCTATGTGCAATATAATTAAGTTAGTGTTTTGAACACCAGTGTCAAAGTCGGCAAGTCAGCTGATAGTGACCACCTCACTCTTAATCTCAGTGTTAATATCATCTCCCATCCACTCTCCTCCAAAGAGTCAGACAGTCTGCACCAGCCTGTGGTTTCATGTTTACTGTCAGTGAGAAGGCTCCCACAGTGCCCTGCGAACAGAAAACTGCCTGAGCGTGACAGACACTTCCTGTCAGCTGACCCTGCCCATGGAACGCTTCTCCTGCTTCTTGGTCATGTGTAATTCTGCTGGAAACTCCCCTGCAGCCCAGCTGACCCTCCCAGCGCCCACAGACATGCGAATACACTGCTAACTCTCCATTCACTATTCGATTTAATTAAAAGTATAGATACTCTGTTTACAAAAATATACTTTGGAGTATCAGTCTTAAATCATGATAAACAAGACCGTATTATTTGTTAAAGCATGTGAAATCTTGTATTTAAACAACATGATATTTTCTGTCAGCACTCAGAGCCATGACAACAGTCAGTGTAAAAAAAGGCCTCAGTCTGGAGGTTACATGGTCATGGTCGCACATCCCTCACTCACTGGCTTCCTGTTGGAGTGGGAATATGTGACAAAAACCGACGGTCAGCAGCTGCACTGGGAGAGACTGAGCCACAACACCAGCAGCATGATCTTCACTGGTAAGCTTATCATCTAGCTGCTATTAAAGACTTTCAAGGACTTTACCGAGGTAGGATGGCATCACTTGATTCCAGCTCCGTAAAGAGATTTTTGTGTTGTTCCACAGGCAGTTCATACGAGCACCAATGCTAGAACAGAAATTAAGAATATCAGTCAATCAATAATTTACACTTTACACTGACTCTATTTTGTCGTTTTCCTGACATGATGTTTCTGGGGTCAGAGGCTAACTATCAGGGAAGTAAGGCTCTGTCTGCAAAATTAGCCGCCTTTTTCCTTTTGAAGTCATGCTGTCACTAAATCACACAAGTGATCTCTTTTCCTATGAAATTCCTCACTATGACAGATGCCGTTTGAATCATGCACAAGGAGAGTTTTGTGTTCAAATAGTTGTTCTGATTGTAATTGCAGATTTGTTGTCTGAAGTGCAATATGTTGTGAGTGTGTTGTTTGGCAGTGAGCACAGAGAAGCAGTTTCCACACAGACTTACACCAGACAAGGAGGTAATGTACCTGTAGACATAGGACGAGTGTAATAACTTTGACCAAACCTCATTGTGCTGTATATAATGTATTTGCTTTTAACATTTTATCAGACAGTTGTCTATTGGTGTGTGTTATTTAAAGCAGGAGGCATGCATACCAAGCCAAGTGATATTTTAATGTAAAGGTTTTTTTTATGCAGGGACACAGAAAATACAGCGATTATCTATCGACAAATTAAATGCATTGCACATCTTACCACGCTCACTCTTTAGTCAAATTGAGGGTTTTTAAAAGCAAGAAAAGAATAAAACACAACATTCATTGAGTGGTTTATTTGTTGCAGCATAGTTACTGTTCTCCTCATTCAGCTCCTGTCAACACCTACACCTCATCCCACCCTTTCTTCTGCTTTCTCTCCTTTACTCCCCTCTGCTTGGTCCTCTAGTGCCCTCTAGTGGCCCCTGGCTGCAGGTGAAGGAGCAGAGCAGCAGTGCATTTCTCATGGGAGTGGGCGCCTTTGCCTGTGGAGGAGCAGCACGGCTTCATCACCCAATACAGCCTCTACTGTCAGATGGAGAACAACGCAACAAGTCGGTAAACGCACACAGAGACACACACCCACAACCACACTTAGATACAGTAAGAAAATGTTTGAAATGCACTTTGTTGTGTTGCAGATGCAACGCAAACGCTGTCAGGTGAGAAGCTGCACTACCGCCTGACTGGTCTGTCTGGAGTCGATCAGATCTATATGACAGCTCACACGGAGGCAGGAGAAGGAGGCGCCGCTCCACCTCTTTGGGTCACTGTATGTAAGAGCCAAGAGTTTTGCATTATTGTTATTTTGGTTAAAATGTTTTTAAATTACAAGATGAATGTGGTCTTTGTGATTGTGTGTTTGATAATGAAAGTGTGTTTTGCCCGAGAGCAAATATTCAGAGAGGACCGTCCTGGTTTGTCCTTCCATCCTTCCTCCCGTGATCATTGTGGTTTTGCTTGTGATGACTAGATTACTGCATGTAGGCAAAGGTGAGATGATCTGCCAGTTTATAATGCTATATGTGAAGTAGTGCTGGATAGATAGATAGATAGATAGATAGATAGATAGATAGATAAATTAAAAAATGAATTAATGTGTCCATATCATTTTAAGCATTATAACCATCACTCTCTTTTAACCACAATATTTTTTTTTGTTATATGTTTTTATTTTTACTATATAGACTGATAATTTACTTTTTATATAAATTTTTTCAGAGCCAAAATTTCTAATAAACTCTATAAATACAAAATGATGTGAAAACACTTTGGGAAGACCTATCGTTTTTATCACCAACCATACAATAAATGTACTGGAATTATTGTACTCTAAATATAGTGTGATATGTGCGATATGTAATGTAGTGAAATACAGACTGAGACTTTTTTAGTAGCTCTTATACATCAATTTCATCATGTCCACACTCAAATTTGTGACATTTGGAGTGATCGCTGAACAGCTGTAATGTAGCATTTAGCTGTTAAGTTGCTTAAGAGTAATATTAAATGACTCATAGAACTCATTCTGGTAGTTCCTTAATACCTCTAGATGTTCCCGGGGAAGCTAATGTGCCCAGCTGGTCCAAGGAGTCAAACAGAGGGTCAGTTAGATCATGTGAATCACATTACATAGCATTCAGGGGCTATGTGGATTCTCAGCAGCATAGCATACAGTTTCATTTTCAGTTGAGTGGCAGAACATGAAGATAAAGGCTTGAACTTAGGTACGTTTAGGTATGTCCGAGTAGTAGCTTTACAGCTATATTAGCACATGTTTTCAATATAAGAGGTGCATGTGGAATGTGGAAGAGCAGGAAAAGACGTAGTGACGTAACTGCAACTGCCCCTCTATCTCATCTGACCTCCTGTTCCCCAGGCCAGGTTGCACCGGCTGATTAGGAGCTACGCTGTAATTGTGCAAGTTATGTATTTATGGAGAATAAATGCAAAGTGGCAACATAAGATGCTTGTGGGAGAGCAGCTAAATAATATTAATGTTTTCACTATTCTGCAGTCAGTTAGCAGCAGAAGATAGACAGTATATATTTCTTACAAGCCAGAATAACTAAACTACAATAGATTTGTTTGAATAAAAGTGATCTTTACATGCAGCAAATAGCTGCATTGCTTCCCCTGCTTAATCAGCTCTGCATGTAAATAATACATTGATCATGAGGCCAAATGAGCAGGGTTGTCTCTGCTGAGCATGTGTTAGTGTGAGTCTGAAAATGTAATTGAAATTCTGTGTATTGTGAGTAAAAATGTTCCTAATTTATATTTCAGTCGACTATAAAACAACAAGGATTGATCATGAGGCCAAATGAGCAGGGTTGTCTCTGCTGAGCATGTGTTAGTGTGAGTCTGAAAATGTAATTGAAATTCTGTGTATTGTGAGTAAAAATGTTCCTAATTTATATTTCAGTCGACTATAAAACAACAAGGGGCTAGCAGTGTAACTGGTAGCTATCAGTGGCCCAGCAAGGAACATTAAATGTAGCTCCGACAAATGTACAGTAAAGGAGCTTGCATAAAATATATCTAATTAGCAACAGCGAAGGTTATCTCAGGTTAAAAACTGTCTTCTCTGCACACAGCTAGCAAAGACCATTTGTTCTGAAGGTTACCAATGTAGAAGCTTTTTTTTGTATCACAATGCAATTAATGACCTTCTGAACGAGAGTTAAAATGTCAGGACTACCCTTCACAGTGCCTGTTGCATGCTGCCAGGATAAAACAGAATATCTGGCCTCCAGTTCCTGACCCTGCCCTCAGCAGCCTGATTGCCTGGATCTCCAACTCTGAACACAATGAAAAAGTTCTGCTCTGATGAAGTGAGACACATGTCTGTATGATGAAGACTGTCACAGCACAATATCTTTGTGAATAAAATGTATGAAGAAATAATAGTAAATATGCTCTGTGGACCAGAGACCATTCTTCTCCCGTCTCTGAGCATATTTGTCTAGAAACAACCAGAAGGGGGCAGAGAAATTTCAGTTTTAAATGTTTTCCATGTACTGTTATACTCCATGCTGTTCTTTTTTGTACCCAGATATTCATTTATATGTTACTGGTGTTGCAAATGTGCATGAAGTCAAATAAAGCTGGAATACAGCATGTGCATGTAAGATTACCTGTTTATTCAAGGGTGCTGAACCAATAGACTTGGGGATAAACATGGTGTTTATCAAGCAAACAGAGTTAATTGTTAATACACACTCATGCCTCTAAAGTGCTGTATGCAGCCAGCAAGTGGTGGCCTGGTATTAGCCGCTGGTGAGGCTACATCCTGACTGCCTGGAGCAAAATAGCACTCTGGCTTGGAGTCATGCTGGTGTTAAGTCATGTTAATTTAGCCACAGCCCCAGCAGGGCGTATAAAAGTCTCTGCTTTTGATGAGCTGGAAGTTTTGTCCTCCACATTTTCTTGGACACCCACCAAGTGTGCTCAGTGTGGGTCCACCACCTCCCAGTGACATGAAGGTGATGACTAATATGTTAGGAACTTATTTAGAATCTGTTTGCGTTCTAGTCCGCTCCCACATTAATCACTCTCATGAGAGGGAGAAGAGTAGGAAAAGGTGAAGTAGCCTATTCAACAGAACTGAGCAGCTCAAGTGTTTGCCCTGTGGGGCTATAATGAGAAGTGCATGATGGGATAAGATCATGTAGGGCTCTCAGCTCTGATGACTTGTGAAATAGGGGCAGAGCTGAGTCACAGCCTTAACAGTGCATTTAAATCCCCACCATTGATTAAGTCCAGATTACTTCAGATAATGCGGTCAAGTGTAAGTCATTAATTTCATATTATGACTTTTCTTTCTTTATTCCTTCCTGTTTTTTGACCTGACAGTGCAAGTTTGTACCTCGTTTACCGCCCTCACGCATCTCTTCTTGGTCTGATCTTCACAGAGTTTGAGTTATTTCTACACAACAGACATTAAAAAAAAAAAAAAAAAAGTTGGTTTGCAAGGCAGAAAGAAGAAAAAAAAAT